>NC_080380.1:52396576-52562043 GCF_014773155.1 Arachis stenosperma
ACAAGGTTTAGACCTTCCGGATTCTCTTGAATGCCGCCATCAGTTCTAGCTTATACCACGAAGACTCTGATCTCACGGAATGGATGGCTCGGTTGTCAGGCGAGCGCTCGTTTGTCAGGCGAGCAACAACCATGCGTCGTGTATCAGGAATCCAAGAGATATCCACCCAATCTAAGGTAGAACGGAGGTGGTTGTCAGTCACACGTTCATAGGTGAGAATGATGATGAGTGTCACGGATCATCACATTCATCAAGTTGAAGAACAAGTGATATCTTGGAACAAGAACAAGCTGAATTGAATAGAAGAACAATAGTAATTACATTAATACTCGAGGTACAGCAGAGCTCCACACCATAATCTATGGTGTGTAGAAACTCCACCGTTGAAAATACATAAGAACAAGGTCTAGGCATGGCCGTGAGGCCAGCCTCCCAATGATCTAAGAACTAGATGTCCGAAGATGATAATACAATAGTAAAAGGTCCTATTTATAGGGAACTAGTAGCTTAAGAATCACAAAGATGAGTAAAAGACATAAAAATCCACTTCCGGGCCCACTTGGTGTGTGCTTGGGCTGAAAAATGAAGCATTTTCGTGTAGAGACTCTTCTTGGAGTTAAACGCCAGCTTTTGTGCCAGTTTGGGCGTTTAACTCCCACTTTGGTGCCAGTTCCGGCGTTTAACGCTGGGAATTCTGAAGGTGACTTTGAACGCCGGTTTGGACCATCAAATTTTGGGCAAAGTATGGACTATCATATATTGCTGGAAAGCCCAGGATGTCTACTTTCCAACGCCGTTGAGAGCGCGCCAATTGGGCTTCTGTAGCTCCAGAAAATCCACTTCGAGTGCAGGGAGGTCAGAATCCAACAGCATCTGCAGTCCTTTTCAGTCTCTGAATCAGATTTTTGCTCAAGTCCCTCAATTTCAGCCAGAAAATACCTGAAATCACAGAAAAATACACAAACTCATAGTAAAGTCCAGAAAAGTGAATTTTAACTAAAAACTGATAAAAATATACTAAAAACTAACTAAATCCTACTAGAAACATACTAAAAACAATGCCAAAAAGCGTACAAATTATCCGCTCATCACAACACCAAACTTAAATTGTTGCTTGTCCCCAAGCAACTGAAAATCAAACAAGATAAAAAGAAGAGAATATGCAATGAACTCCAAAAACATCTATGAAGATCACTATTAATTAGATGAGCGGGGCTTTTAGCTTTTTGCCTCTGAACAGTTTTGGCATCTCACTTTATCCTTTGAAATTCAGAATGATTGGCTTCTTTAGGAACTCAGAACTAGTAGCTCTTTGCTTCCGAACAGAATGATTGGCATCTATAAGAACTCAGAACTCAGATAGTGTTATTGATTCTCCTAGTTAAGTATGATGATTCTTAAACACAGCTACTTTATGAGTCTTGGCCGTGGCCCAAAGCACTCTGTCTTCCAGTATTACCACCGGATACATACATGCCACAGACACATAATTGGGTGAACCTTTTCAGATTGTGACTCAGCTTTGCTAGAATCCCCAATTAGAGGTGTCCAGGGTTCTTAAGCACACTCTTTTTGCCTTGGATCACAACTTTATTTCTTTCTTTTTTCTTTCTTTTTCTCTTTCTCCCTTCTTTTTTTCGTTTTTTTTTTTGTATTCACTGCTTTTTCTTGCTTCAAGAATCATTTTTATGATTTTTCAGATCCTCAGTAATATGTCTCCTTTTTCATCATTCTTTCAAGAGCCAACAATTTTAACATTCATGAACCACAAATTCAAAAGACATATGCACTGTTTAAGCATACATTCAGAAGACAAAAGTATTGCCACCACATCAAAACAATTAATCTGTTATAAAATTCAAAATTCATGCAATTATTCTCTTTTTCAATTAAGAACATTTTTCATTTTAAGAAAGGTGATGGATTCATAGGACATTCATAACTTTAAGGCATAGACACTAAGACACTAATGATCATAAGACACAAACATGGATAAACATAAGCATGATTTTTCGAAAAACATGAAAATAAGGAACAGGGAGATTAAAGAACGGGTCCACCTTAGTGATGGCGGCTTGTTCTTCCTCTTGAAGGCCTTATGGAGTGCTTGAGCTCCTCAATGTCTCTTCCTTGTCTTTGCTGCTCCTCTCTCATGATTCTTTGATCTTCTCTAATTTCATGGAGGAGGATGGAATGTTCTTGGTGCTCCACCCTTAGTTGTCCCATGTTGGAACTCAATTCTCCTAGGGAGGTGTTGATTTGCTCCCAATAGTTTTGTGGAGGAAGGTGCATTCCTTGAGGTATCTCAGGGATTTCATGATGAGAGGGGTCTCTTGTTTGCTCCATCCTTTTCTTAGTGATGGGCTTGTCCTCATCAATGAGGATGTCTCCTTCTATGTCAACTCCTACTGAATAACAGAGGTGACAAATGAGATGAGGAAAGGCTAACCTTGCCAAGGTAGATGACTTGTCCGCCACCTTATAAAGTTCTTGGGCAATAACCTCATGAACTTCTACTTCTTCTCCAATCATGATACTATGGATCATGATGGCCCGGTCTAGAGTAACTTCGGACCGGTTGCTAGTGGGAATGATTGAGCGTTGGATAAACTCCAACCATCCCTTAGCTACGGGCTTGAGGTCATGCCTTCTCAATTGAACCGGCTTCCCTCTTGAATCTCTCTTCCATTGGGCGCCCTCTTCACAAATGTCAGTGAGGACTTGGTCCAACCTTTGATCAAAGTTGACCCTTCTAGTGTAAGGATGTGAGTGGTGAAGAGAATAGTGAGATTTGATAGGTGAGGGGTTTTTGGGGAAGAGTGGTAGAGGTGATTAGTGAATGGGTGAAGAAGAATAGAGAGGGTGGTGGGGTAGGTGGGGATCCTGTGGGGTCCACAGATCCTGAGGTGTCAAGAAAAAGTCATCCCTGCACCAAGTGGCGTGCAAAAATGCATTCTGAGCCAATTCTGGCGTTAAACGCCGGGCTGGTGCCCATTTCTGGCGTTTAACGCCAAGTTCTTGCCCTTTTCCGGCATTTAACCCCAGTCTGGTGCCCCTTTCTGGCGTTAAACGCCCAGAATGGTGCCAGACTGGGCGTTAAACGCCCATCTGCTAGCCTTACTGGCGTTTGAACGCCAGCACGGCCTTCCTCCAGGGTGTGCTGTTTTTCCTTCTATTTTTTATTCTGTTTTTGCTTTTTCAATTGATTTTGTGACTTCCTATGATCATCAACCTACAGAAAACATAAAATAACAAAGAAAAATAGATAAAATATAACATTGGGTTGCCTCCCAACAAGCGCTTCTTTAATGTCAGTAGCTTGACAGAGGGCTCTCATGGAGCCTCACAGATATTCAGAGCAATGTTGGAACCTCCCAACACCAAACTTAGAGTTTGAATGTGAGGGTTCAACACCAAACTTAGAGTTTGGTTGTGGCCTCCCAACACCAAACTTAAAGTTTGACTGTGGGGGCTTTGTTCGGCTCTGTTTTGAGAGAAGCTCTTCATGCTTCCTCTCCATGGTGACAGAGGGGTATCCTTGAGCCTTAAACACAAAGGATTCTTCATTCACTTGAATGATCAATTCTCCTCTGTCCACATCAATCACAGCCTTTGCTGTGGCTAGGAAGGGTCTGCCAAGGAT
This sequence comes from Arachis stenosperma, assembly GCF_014773155.1. NCBI lineage: Eukaryota > Viridiplantae > Streptophyta > Magnoliopsida > Fabales > Fabaceae > Arachis > Arachis stenosperma. The sequence goes on from NC_080380.1 coordinate 52,400,220, forward strand.
GATAGATTCATCCATGCTCCTCCCAGTCTCTAGGACTATGAAATCAGCAGGAATGTAATGATCTTCAACATTTACCAGAACATTCTCTACTAGCCCATAAGCTTGTTTTCTTGAATTGTCTGCCATCTCTAGTGAGATTCTTGCAGCTTGTACCTCAAAGATCCCTAACTTCTCCGTTACAGAGAGAGGCATGAGGTTTACACTTGACCCTAGGTCACACAAGGCCTTCTTGAAGGTCATGGTGCCTATGGCGCAAGGAATTAAGAACTTTCTAAGATCTTGTCTCTTTTGAGGTAATTTCTGCCTAGACAAGTCATCCATTTCTTTGGTGAGCAAAGGAGGTTCATCCTCCCAAGTCTCATTACCAAATAACTTGTCATTTAGCTTCATGATTGCTCCAAGGTATTTAGCAACTTGCTCTTCAGTGACATACTCATCCTCTTCAGAGGAAGAATACTCATCAGAGCTCATGAAAGGCAGAAGTAAGTCCAATGGAATCTCTATGGTCTCATTTTGAGCCTCAGATTTCCATGGTTCCTCATTAGGGAACTCATTGGAGGCCAGTGGATGTCCATTGAGGTCTTCCTCAGTGGCGTTCACTGCCTCTTCCTCCTCTCCAAATTCGGCCATGTTGATGGCCTTGCATTCTCCTTTTGGATTTTCTTCTGTATTGCTTGGAAGAGTACTAGGAGGGAGTTCAGTAATTTTCTTGCTCAGCTGTCCCACTTGTGCCTCCAAATTTCTAATGGAGGACCTTGTTTCAGTCATGAAACTTTGAGTGGTTTTGATCAGATAAAAGACCATGGTTGCTAAGTCAGAGTGGCTCTGCTTAGAACTCTCTGTCTGTTGCTGAGAAGATGATGGAAGAGGCTTGCCATTGCTAAACCTATTTCTTCCACCATTATTGTTGTTGAAACCTTGTTGAGGTCTCTGTTGATCCTTCCATGAAAGATTTGGATGATTTCTCTATAAAGAATTATAGGTGTTTCTATAGGGTTCTCCCATGTAATTCACCTCTTCCATTGAAGGGTTCTCAGGATCATAAGCTTCTTCTTCAGATGAAGCATCCTTAGTACTGCTTGGTGCATTTTGCATTCCAAACAGACTTTGAGAAATCAAATTGACTTGCTGAGTCAATATTTTATTCTGAGCCAGTATGGCATTCAGAGTATCAATCTCAAGAACTCCTTTCTTCTGATTTGTCCCACTGTTCACAGGATTCCTTTCAGAAGTGTACATGAATTGGTTATTTGCAACCATTTCAATTAGTTCCTGAGCTTCTGCAGGCGTCTTCTTCAGATGAAGAGATCCTCCAGCAGAGCTATCCAAAGACATCTTAGATAGTTCGGAGAGACCATCATAGAAACTACCTATGATGCTCCATTCAGAAAGCATGTCAGAGGGACACTTTCTGATTAATTGTTTGTATCTTTCCCAAGCTTCATAGAGGGATTCACCTTCCTTCTGTCTGAAGGTTTGGACTTCCACTCTAAGCTTACTCAATTTTTGAGGTGGAAAGAACTTTGCCAAGAAGGCATTGACTAGCTTTTCCCAAGAGTTCAGGCTTTCTTTAGGTTGTGAGTCCAACCATATCCTAGCTCTGTCTCTTACAGCAAAAGGGAATAGCATAAGTCTGTAGACCTCAAGGTCAACCCCATTAGTCTTGACAGTGTCACAGATTTGCAAGAATTCAGCTAAAAACTGATGAGGATCTTCTAATGGAAGTCCATGGAACTTGAAATTCTGTTGCATTAGAGAAACTAATTGAGGCTTAAGCTCAAAGTTGTTTGCTCCAATGGCAGGGATAGAGATGCTTCTCCCATAGAAGTCGGGAGTAGGTGCAGTAAAGTCACCCAGCACCTTCCTTGCATTGTTGGCATTGTTGTTATTTTCGGCTGCCATAGGTTCTTCTTCTTTGAAGATTTCTGTTAGGTCCTCTACAGAGAGTTGTGCCTTAGCTTCTCTTAGCTTTCGCTTCAAGGTCCTTTCAGGTTCAGGGTCAGCCTCAACAAGAATGCTTTTGTCTTTGCTCCTGCTCATATGAAAGAGAAGAGAACAAGAAAAGATGGAATCCTCTATGTCATAGTATAGAGATTCCTTGAGGTGTCAGAGAAACAGAAAAATAGAAAGAAGAGGGAGAAGAATTCGAACTTAGTGAGATAGAGTTCGAATTGTGCATTGAGGAGGAGTGGTACTCCATAAATAGAAGGATGTGAAAAGAGGGGGAGAGTTTTTTCGAAAATTAAGTAAAAGATTTTTTAAAAAACATTTTGAAAAAGATTTTGAAGAAGATATGATTGAAAACTTTTTTGAAAAAGATGTGATTGAAAAGATGTGATTGAAAAGTTATGGTTTGAAAAAGATATGATTGAGAAGATATGATTTGAAAAACAATTTAAAAAGATTTGATTTTAAAAATTAATGACTTGCCTAACAAGAAAAGATATGATTCAAACATTAAACCTTTCTCAACCGAAAAGGCAACATACTTGAAATGTTGAATCAAATCATTAATTGTTAGCAAGTATCTTTGAAAAAGGAAAGAAATTGATTTTGAAAAAGATTTGATTGAAAAGATATGATTTGAAAAAGATTTGATTTTGAAAAACTTTGAAAACTTGAAAAAAAATTGCATTAAAAACAAAATCTTCCCTCTTGTGCCATCCTGGCGTTAAACGCCCAGAATGGTGCACATTCTGGCATTTAACGCCCAATGCACTACCCTTTTGGGCGTTAAACGCCCAGCCAGGCACCCTGGCTGGCGTTTAAACGCCAGATTTCCTTCTTCACTGGGCGTTTTGAACGCCCAGCTTTTTCTGTATAATTCCTCTGCTGCATGTACTGAATCTTCAGTTCTCTGTATTATTGACTTGAAAATAGAACCAAGATCAAATAAACAATGCATGCAAGACACCAAACTTAAAATGAGACACTGGACTCAAACAAGAAACATAAAATATTTTTTGGGTTTTTATGATTTTGTAATTTTTTTGTGCTTTTTCGAAAATTATATAAAAAAAGAAAATAAAGGTTTCAGAATTCTTAATTAGAACTCCAGGAATCATTGCAATGCTAGTCTAAGACTCCGGTCCAGGAATTAGACATGGCTTCACAGCCAGCCAAGCTTTCAAAGAAAGCTCCGGTCCAAAACACTAGACATGGCCAATGGCCAGCCAAGCCTCAGCAGATCATTGCTTCAACAGCAATATTGATAGAAATCAACAAGCTCTTGTGATGATAAGTTGAAACCTCGGTCCAATAAGATTAGACATGGCTTCACAGCCAGCCAGATTTCAACAGATCATCATGAAACTCTAGAATTCATTCTTAAAGAAATTCTGAAAAAAAATACCTAATCTAAGCAACAAGATGAACCGTCAGTTGTCCAAACACGAAACAATCCCCGGCAACGGCGCCAAAAACTTAGTGCACGAAATTGTGATCATCAATGGCGCCATCAACATGGTATGCTCATTGCAATCTCAACTCTTTATCACAACTTCGCACAACTAACCAGCAAGTGTACTGGGTCGTCCAAGTAATAAACCTTATGCGAGTAAGGGTCGATCCCACAGAGATTGTTGGTATGAAGCAAGCTATGGTCACCTTGTAAATCTCAGTCAGGCAGACTCAAATGGGTATAGATGATGAATAAAACATAAAGATAAAGATAGAGATACTTATGCAATTCATTGGTGAGAACTTCAGATAAGCGAATGGAGATGCTTTGTCCCTTCCGTCTCTCTGCTTTCCTACTGTCTTCATCCAATCCTTCTTACTCCTTTCCATGGCAAGCTGTATGCAAGGGTTTCACCGTTGTCAGTGGCTACCTCCCATCCTCTCAGTGGAAATGTTCAACGCACCCTGTCACGGCACGGCTATCCAGCTGTCGGTTCTCGATCATGTCGGAATAGAATCCAGTGATTCTTTTGCGTCTGTCACTAACGCCCCACAATCGCGAGTTTGAAGCTCGTCACAGTCATTCAATCATTGAATCCTACTCAGAATACCACAGACAAGGTTTAGACCTTCCGGATTCTCTTGAATGCCACCATCAGTTCTAGCTTATACCACGAAGACTCTGATCTCACGGAATGGATGGCTCAGTAGTCAGGCGAGCGCTCGTTTGTCAGGCGAGCAACAACCATGCGTCGTGTATCAGGAATCCAAGAGATATCCACCCAATCTAAGGTAGAACGGAGGTGGTTGTCAGTCACACGTTCATAGGTGAGAATGATGATGAGTGTCATGGATCATCACATTCATCAAGTTGAAGAACAAGTGATATCTTGGAACAAGAACAAGCTGAATTGAATAGAAGAACAATAGTAATTGCATTAATACTCGAGGTACAACAGAGCTCCACACCTTAATCTATGGTGTGTAGAAACTCCACCATTGAAAATACATAAGAACAAGGTCTAGGCATGGCCGTGAGGCCAGCCTCCCAATGATCTAAGAACTAGATGTCCGAAGATGATAATACAATAGTAAAAGGTCCTATTTATAGGGAACTAGTAGCTTAAGAATTACAAAGATGAGTAAAAGACATAAAAATCCACTTCCGGGCCCACTTGGTGTGTGCTTGGGCTGAGCAATGAAGCATTTTCGTGTAGAGACTCTTCTTGGAGTTAAACGCCAGCTTTTGTGCCAGTTTGGGCGTTTAACTCCCACTTTGGTGCCAGTTCCAGCGTTTAACGCGGGGAATTCTGAAGGTGACTTTGAACACCGGTTTGGGCCATCAAATCTTGGGCAAAGTATGAACTATAATATATTGCTGGAAAGCTCAGGATGTCTACTTTCCAACGACGTTGAGAGTGCGCCAATTGGGCTTCTGTAGCTCCAGAAAATCCACTTCGAGTGCAGGGAGGTCAGAATCCAACAGCATCTGCAGTCCTTTTCAGTCTCTGAATCAGATTTTTGCTCAGGTCCCTCAATTTTAGCCAGAAAATACCTGAAATCACAGAAAAAACACACAAACTCATAGTAAAGTCCAGAAAAGTGAATTTTAACTAAAAACTAATAAAAATATACTAAAAACTAACTAAATCCTACTAGAAACATACTAAAAACAATGCCAAAAAGCGTACAAATTATCCGCTCATCAAATAGTAAATTATCCTATTTATACTAGACTAGCTACTAGGGTTTACATGAGTAAGTAATTGATGCATAAATCCACTTCCGGGGCCCACTTGGTGTATGCTTGGGCTGAGCTTGATCTATCCACAAGCTGAGGCTTCTCTTGGAGTTGAACTCCAAGTTATAACGTTTTTGGGCGTTCAACTCCGGATCATGATGTGTTTCTGGCGTTTAACTCCAGACAGCGCCATGTACTTGGCGTTCAACGCCAAAGTACGTCATCAATTTCCGAATAAAGTATGGACTATTATATATTGCTGGAAAGCTATGGATGTCTACTTTCCAACGCCGTTGAGAGCGCGCCATTTGGAGTTCTGTAGCTCTAGAAAATCCATTTTGAGTGTAGGGAGGTCAGATTCCAACAGCATCAGCAGTCCTTTTGTCAGCCTTTTTCAGAGTTTTGCTCAAGTCCCTCAATTTCAGCCAGAAATTACCTGAAATCATAGAAAAACACACAAACTCATAGTAAAGTCCAGAAATGTGAATTTAACATAAAAACTAATGAAAACATCCCTAAAAGTAGCTTGAACTTACTAAAAACTACCTAAAAACAATGCCAAAAAGCGTATAAATTATCCGCTCATCACACTCCTTCACTTGAGTGGGTAAAATTCATTTCTATTAGCTTTATTGTCCCTCTTGAGTATGGCTTGCTTGAAACGGATGGTCAACTTAGGATGCTTTGTGGTATGAAGCGTAAGCAAAAGATGTTTCGTGGTTGCCGTTGCAAATCAAGGCTCATTTTGGTTGATACTTCAAGAGCTGAATACAAAGGTGGGAATAGTGCTCAAATAGATGGGTCTAGGAGGATTGTTGGGTACTTCATAGAGAATTCATCTTGTTCACCAACCGGATGGACTAATAATGATGATCAACTTCAAGACGGGTGTGAAAATAAAGTGTAGGATCCCGGATCACAAGACGAGGACCAACTTTGGGAGCCCCAACCTTGTAAAGAACTCCATCAACACTTGGCTCAATCCATAAGAGATCTTGGGGCACAATGGAGAACCAAGCATTGGTGGGAGTTCCAAGATGAATACAAGCACAAGCCACCTTGATGAGGAGCTCCCCATAAGTCCAACTTAAGGACAATAAACAAAAGTGCTAGGTGGGAGACACCCCACCATGGTAACTTCTTTCTATTTTCTCCTTTTTGTACATATTGGTAATTAGTTTAAATTCATGTTTTGTTGAGTTTGTTAAGTTTAATTAGTATTTTAGTATGTTAAATAAGATTTTAGGGTGTTTTGGTAGCTGTTTAGAGGTTTGGAATGCTTGGATTGGTGCAAAAACATAGAGAAAATAAAATTTTGAAAAACAGAGCACCATCCATGCGTACGCGTACGGTGCGCGTACGCGTGCATGAAGCGTATTGGACCATCCACGCGCGCGCGCCATGCGTGCGTACGCGTGGATTGATAAGTTTCACCTTCCATACCTTGACCCGAGAGCTAGGCCTACACTGTGCGGAAATTGGGCCTGAGGCACAAACCAATTCACGCGTACGCACACCTGCCGCGTATGCGCAACTCTCGAAATAAGCCATCGACGCGCGCGCGCCATGCGTGCGTACGCGCGGATGCCCTTCCTTCACTACGTTTTTTTTTTCTTCTCCTTTTTCCATTTATTTCCTTCTCCTTTCTTCTTCCCTTCTTCTACCCCTCATCCAACACTCCCAAACACCATTGTTAACCATTTATTTTAGTTAGTTAGTTAGTTGATTAGTTAGTTAGTTTTAGTTAGTTTTTCATTTCATTTTCTCTTTTTCATTGTAAGTGTTGGATTGATATTCTTGTTTACCATTAGTTGCTGTTGAGTATTGAAAAGGGATGTTTTCTTAACATCATTATGTTTATAATCTTTGTTGAATTCTATGATTGAGGTTATATGTTGCTACTTGGTTTTGAGTTTTTCATGCTTACCTTTTGAAAAATACCAAGTGATGAGAATTGCCTTCGAGCTTGTGACTCTTTTGAATTGCATGTTGTAGCTAGCCACCATGTGATTTGAACTCTCTCTTTGAGTGGGCAATTTCTTGATGGATGATGATGTGCATTTACCTTAATGCATTGTATTTCATGATCATATGCATCCATATGTTTTAGCTGGAATGCTTCCATGCTTCTTTAATGCTTGTCTTACCTTACAAGCTTACTTAAAGCATCTCAAGCACACTAGGATAAGTGAAGTGCATGCTTCTTTTGTGACATAGCTTTTTATGCTAATGTGTGTTCTAAACCGCGCAATTTAGAATTCACACACCTGTTTGTCATCAATGTCACACTAATTCACTCACTCATTTCTAGTGATCTACCTCATTCCAATAATGTATGCTGGTGGACGAAATTGTGATCACTTGTTCTTTTATACTTAAAGGATGTTTACTCTTAGGGCACTGTTTATTTTCTTAACTTGAATTCACAACTCCGTTCAACTAGCCAGCAAGTGTACTGGGTCGTCCAAGTAATAACCTTACGTGAGTAAGGGTCGAATCCACAGAGATTGTTGGTATGAAGCAAGCTATGGTCACCTTGTAAATCTCAGTTAGGCAGATTAAAATAGTTTATGGTTTTCGAAAATTAATAATAAAAAGAAAATAAAAAGGATAGAAATACTTATGCAGATTCATTGGTGAGAATTTCAGATAAGTGCATGGAGATGCTGCATGGCTCACGGACGCCTGCTCTCCTACTGCTTCTACTCAATCCTTCTTACTCCTTTCCATGGCAAGCTTTGTTTAGGGGTTCACCATCAGCTGTGGTTACTTTCAATCCTCTCGGGGAAATATCCTATGCGGCTGTCACTCGCACAGCTAACCAGTCTGGAGGCATCACCCATGGCTGATGGCTACATCCCATCCTCGCAGTGAAAGCTAATGCTCACGCACTCTGTCACAGTACGGCCAATCACCGGTTGGTTCCCGCTCCTACTGGAATAGAATCCCTTGATTCTTTTGCCCTTGTCACTAACGCCCAGCAGGTTACAAGTTTGAAGCACGTCACAGTCATTCATTACCGGAATCCTACTCGGAATACCACAGACAAGGTGAGACTTTCCGGATTCCCAGGATCCTACTCGGAACACCACAGACAAGGTTGGACTTTCCGGATCCTCATAAATGCCGCCATCTATCTAGCTTATACCACGAAGATTCTGTTGGGGAATCTAAGAGATACATATTCAAGCCTTGTTGCATGTAGAACGAAAGTGGTTGTCAATCACGCGCGTTCATAAGTGAGAATGATAATGAGGGTTATCTGACTCATTAGATTCATCATGTTCTTGGGTGCGAATGAATATCTTGGAATAAGAATAAGAGAGATTTGAATAAAAGAAAATAGAACTTCATTAATCTTTGAGGTACAGCAGAGCTCCACACCCTTAATCTATGGTGTGCAGAAACTCCACCGTTGAAAATACATAAGCAGAAGGTTCAGGCATGGCCGAATGGCCAGCCCCCTTAAACGTGATCAATAGTCTCTTAGGATGAAGAATAAAACAAAACTGAGACCAAAGATTCCTAATACATTAGTAATTCATCCTATTTATAATAAACTAGCTACTAGGGTTTACATGAGTAAGTAATTGATGCATAAATCCACTTCCGGGGCCCACTTGGTGTGTGTTTGGGCTGAGCTTGATTAATCTACGAGCTGAGGCTTCTCTTGGAGTTGAACTTTGAGTTATGACATGTTTTGGGCGTTTAACTCCGGATCATGACGTTTTTCTGGCGTTTAACTCCAGACAGCAGCGTGTACTTGGCGTTCAACGCCAAGTTACGTCGTCATTCTTCGAATAAAGTATGGACTATTATATATTGCTGGAAAGCCCTGGATGTCTACTTTCCAACGCCGTTGAGAGCGCGCCAATTGGAGTTCTGTAGCTCCAGAAAATCCATTTCGAGTGCAGGGAGGTCAGATTCCAACAGCATCAGCAGTCCTTTTGTCAGCCTTTTTCAGAGTTTTGCTCAAATCCCTCAATTTCAGTCAGAATTTACCTGAAATCACAGAAAAACACACAAACTCATAGTAAAGTCCAGAAATGTGAATTTAACATAAAAACTAAGGAAAATATCCCTAAAAGTAGCTTAAACTCATTAAAAACTATGTAAAAACTATGCCAAAAAGCGTATAAATTATCCGCTCATCACAACACCAAACTTAAATTGTTGCTTGTCCCCAAGCAACTGAAAATCAAAGAGGATAAAAAGAAGAGAATATACTATAAAGTCTAAAATATCACTGAATATTAATTTAATTACATGAGCGGGACTTGTAGCTTTTTGCTTCTGAACAGCTTTGGCATCTCACTTTTTCCTTTGAAGCTCAGAGTGATTGGCATCTCTAGGAACTTAGAATTTTGGATAGTGTTATTGACTTTCCTAGTTAAGCATGTTGATTCTTGAACACAGCTACTTATGAGTCTTGGCCGTGGCTCTAAGCACTTTGTTTTCCAGTATTACCACCGGATACATAAATGCCACAGACACATAACTGGGTGAACCTTTTCAGATTGTGACTTAGCTTTGCTAGAGTCCCCAGTTAGTGGTGTCCAGAGCTCTTAAGCACACTCTTTTGCTTTGGATCACGACTTTAACCACTCAGTCTCAAGCTTTTCACTTGGACCTTCATGACACAAGCACATGGTTAGGGACAGCTTGATTTAGCCGCTTAGGCCTGGATTTTATTTCCTTGGGCCCTCCTATCCATTAATGCTCAAAGCCTTGGATCCTTTTCACCCTTGCCTTTTGGTTTTAAGGGCTATTGGCTTTTTCTATTGCTCCTTCTTTTTCTATATACTCTTTTTAGATAGCCAATTTTTTTTTTCACTGCTTTTTCTTGCTTCAAGAATCAATTTCATGATTTTTCAGATCATCAATAACATTTCTCTTTGTTCATCATTCTTTCAAGAACCAACAATTTTAACACTCATAAACAACAAGATCAAAAGACATATGCACTGTTCATTCATTCATTCAGAAAACAAAAAGCATTGTCACCACATCAATATAATTAAACTAAATTCAATAATAATTTCGAAAATTATGTACTTCTTGTCCTTTTGAATTAAAACATTTTTCTTTTAAGAGAGGTGAAGGACTAATGGATTTCATTCATAGCTTTAAGGCATGGTTACATACTAATGATCATGAAATAAAGACACAAAACATGGATAAACATAATATTAAAAACCGAAAACAGAAAGAAATAAAGAACAAGGAATGAATCCACCTCTTAGTGGCGTCTTCTTCTTGAAGGACCCATGATGTTCTTCAACTCTTCTATGTCCCTTCCTTGCCTTTGTTGCTCCTCCCTCATTGCTCTTTGATCTTCTCTTATTTCTTGGAGAATGATGGAGTGCTCATGATGTTCCACCCTTAATTGTTCAACATTATGGCTCAAGTCTTCTAAAGAGGTATTGAGTTGCTCCCAATAGTTGTTGGGAGGAAAGTGCATTCCTTGAGGCATTTGTTGATGATGAATTTCCTCATGTTCTCCTTGAGGGCCGTGAGGAACTTCTCTTGATTGCTCCATCCTTTTCTTGGTGATGGGCTTGTCTTCTTCAATGGAGACATCTCCTTCTATGATAACTCCAGCTGAGAAACATAGATGGCATATAAGGTGGGGGAAGGCTAGCCGTGCCATGTATGAAGGCTTGTCAGCTATTTTGTAGAGTTCATTGGAGATGACTTCATGAACTTCCACTTCCTCTCCAATCATGATGCTATGGATCATGATGGCCCGATCCATAGTAACTTCAGATCGGTTGCTTGTAGGGATGATGGATCTTTGGATGAATTCCAACCATCCTCTAGCTACAGGCTTGAGGTCCAGTCTTCTTAGTTGGACTGGCTTGCCTTTGGAATCTATTCTCCATTGGGCGCCTTCCACACAAATGTCCCTAAGGACTTGGTCCAACCTTTGATCAAAGTTGACCCTTCTAGTGTAGGGGTGTTCATCACCTTGCATCATAGGTAAGTGAAACGCCAACCTCACATTCTCCGGACTAAAATCCAAGTATTTCCCCCTAACCATTGTGAGATAATTCTTTGGGTTTGGGTTCATACCTTGGTCATGGTTCCTAGTGATCCATGCATTAGCATAGAACTCTTGAACCATCAATATTCCGACTTGTTGTATGGGGTTGGCTAAGACTTCCCAACCTCTTCTTTGAATCTCAAGTCGGATCTCCGGATACTCATTTTTCTTGAGCTTGAAAGGGACCTCAGGGATCACCTTCTTCTTTGCCACAACATCATAGAAGTGGTCTTGATGGCTCTTGGAGATGAATCTCTCCCTTTTCCATGACTCGGAGGTGGAAGCTTTTGCTTTCCCTTTTCCTTTTCTTGAAGAAATTCCGGCCTTAGGTGCCATTGGTAATGGAAAAACAAAAAAAGCTTATGCTTTTACCACACCAAACTTAAAATTTGCTCGTCCTCGAGCAAGAAAGAAAAGAATAGTAGAAGAAGAAGAGAATATGGTGGAGAGGGAGAGAAGTGGGTTCGGCTATTTGAGAGAAGAAGGGGTTTGTATTGTGTGAAAATGATGAAGAAGCGAAGGGTATTTATAGGGAAAGGGGAGGGTGGTAGGTTCGGCCATTTGGGTGGGAATGGGTGGGAAAGTGAATTTTGAATTTTATGAGGGTAGGTGGGGTGTATGGGGAAGAGGAGGTTGATGTAAATGGTGAAGAAGATGTTGGGAAGAGGAATTGAGGTGATTGGTGAAGGGTGTTGGGAAGTGTGACATTGAGAATGAGATTTGGATTAGGAGAGTGTGATTAGGATTAAAAGGTATGTGGTAGGTGGGGATCCTGTGGGGTCCACAGATCCTGAGGTGAGGATCCTGTGGGGTCCACAGATCCTGAGGTGAAAACAAATACCATTCCTTCACCATATAGGCATGTAACATGCCTTCATGCAACATTCTGGCGTTCAAACGCCCATTGATGCATGTTCTGGGCGTTCAACGCCCATGTAATGCATGTTTCTGGCGTTGAACGCCAGTTTCATGATTGTTTCTGGCGTTCAGCGCCAGATTGTCCTCTTCGTGCACCATCCTGGCGTTCAACGCCAGGTTGTTGCTTGTTTTGGGCATTCAACGCCAGAATGGTGCTCTGTTCTGGCGTTGAACGCCAGACAGATGCATCTTACTGGCGTTGAACGCCAGTCTGCGCTACCTCCAGGGTGAAAATTTTTTCTTCTGTTTTTGACTCTGTTTTTAATTTTTTTGATTTTTTTCGTGACTCCTCATGATCATGTACCTAATTAAACACAAAAATAACAAAGAAACAAAATAAAATAAAATTAGATAAATAAAATTGGGTTGCCTCCCAACAAGCGCTTCTTTAATGTCAATAGCTTGACAGTGGCTCTCTTGGAGCCACAGGATGATCAGGTCAACTTAAGTGTGGTATTCCCAACACCAAACTTAGAGTTTGGATATGGGGTTTGAACACCAAACTTAGAGTTTGGTTGTGGCCTCACAACACCAAACTTAGAGTTTGACTGTGTGGGCTCTTCTTGACTCTGAACTGAGAGAAGCTCTTCATGCTTACTCTCTTTTGTCACAGAGGGATGGCCATGTGCCTTAAACACAAGGTAGTCCCCATTCAATTGAAGGACTAACTCACCTCTGTTGACATCTATCACAGCTCCTGCTGTGGCTAGGAAAGGTCTTCCTAGGATGATGCTTCCATCATCTTCCTTCCTAGTGTCTAGGATTATGAAGTCAGTAGGGATGTAAAGGCCTTCAACCTTTACTAGCACGTCCTCTACTATTCCATAAGCTTGTCTTATGGACTTATCTGCCAATTGTAATGAGAACAAGGCAGGTTGTACCTCAATGATTCCCAGCTTCTCCATTACAGAGAGTGGCATAAGATTTATCCCTGACCCCAGATCACACAGAGCTTTTTCAAAACTCATGGTGCCTATGGTGCAAGGTATTAAGAACTTGCCAGGATCTTGTTTCTTTTGAGGTAGAGTTTTCTGAATCCAAGCATCTAGTTCACTAATGAGCAAGGGAGGTTCACTTTCCCAAGTCTCATTACCAAACAGCTTGTCATTCAGCTTCATGATAGCTCCTAAGTATTGAGCAACTTGCTCTCCAGTCACATCTTCATTCTCTTCAGAGGATGAATATTCTTCAGAGCTCATGAATGGCAGAAGGAGATTCAAAGGAATCTTTATGGTCTCTAGATGAGCCTCAGATTCCTCAGGATCCTTAATAGGAAACTCCTTCTTGCTTGAGGGACGTCCCAGGAGGTCTTCCTCACTAGGATTTTCGTCCCCCTCCTCCCTTGTGCATTCGGCCACATTGACTATGTCAATGGCCTTGCACTCTCCTTTTGGATTCTCCTCTGTATTGCTTGGGAGAATACTGGGAGGAGTTTCAATGACTTTCTTACTCAGCTGGCCTACTTGTGCCTCCAGATTTCTAATGGAGGATCTTGTTTCATTCATGAAACTAAAAGTGGCTTTTGACAGATCAGAGACTATATTGGCTAAATTAGAATTGTTTTGTTCAGAATTCTCTGTCTATTGCTGAGAAGATGATGGATATGGCTTGCTATTGCCCAGCCTAGTACGTCCACCATTGTTAAAACCTTGTTGAGGTTTTTGTAGATCCTTCCAGGAGAAATTTGGATGATCTCTCCATGATGAGTTATAGGTGTTTCCATAAGGTTCACCTAAGTAATTAACCTCTGCCATGGCAGGGTTCTCAGGATCATAAGCTTCTTCAGAAGCTGCCTCTCTAGCACTGTTGGATGCATGTTGCAATCCATTTAGATTTTGAGAGATCATGTTGACCTGTTGAGTCAACACTTTGTTCTGAGCCAATATGGCATTCAGAGCATCAATTTCAAGAACTCCTTTCTTCTAAGGTACCCCATTATTCACGGAATTCCTCTCAGAAGTATACATGAACTGGTTGTTGCAACCATGTCAATGAGTTCTTGAGCCTCTCCAGGCGTTTTCTTCAGGTGAATAGATCCACCTGCAGAATGGTCCAATGACATTTTCGAAAATTCAGAGAGACCATAATAGAATATATCTAAAATGGTCCATTCTGAAAACATGTCAGATGGACATCTTTTGGTCAGCTGCTTGTATCTTTCCCAAGCTTCATAGAGGGATTCACCATCTTTTTGTTTGAAGGTTTGAACATCCACTCTCAGCTTGCTCAGCTTTTGAGGAGGAAAGAATTTATCCAGGAAGGCAGTAACCAGCTTATCCCATGAGTCCAGGCTGTCCTTGGATTGTGAATCCAACCATACTCTAGCTCTGTCTCTTACAGCAAAAGGGAAAAGCATGAGTCTGTAGACTTCAGGATCAACTCCATTCGTCTTTACAGTCTCACAGATCTGCAAGAATTCAGTTAAAAACTGATAAGGATCTTCAGATGGAAGTCCATAAAACTTGCAGTTTTGTTGCATTAAAGCAACTAGTTGAGGCTTAAGCTCAAAGTTATTGGCTCCAATGGCAGGAATGGAGATGCTTCTTCCATCAAACTTGGACGTTGGCTTTTGTGAAGTCACCAAGCATTCTCCTTGCATTATTATTATTATTATTTTCCTCTGCCATCTCTTTCTCTTGTTCGAAAATTTCAAGAAGGGCTCTTCTGGATTGTTGTAATTTAGCTTCTTTTAATTTTCTCTTCAGAGTCCTTTCAGGTTCTGGATCAATTTCAACAAGAGTGCCTTTATCCCTGTTCCTGCTCATATGAAAGAGAAGAAAACAAGAAAAGAAAGAGGAATCCTCTATGTCACAGTATAGAGATTCCTTTATGTTAGTAGAAAAAGAAAGGGGTAGAAGAATGAAGAAGAGGGTTCGGATATTGGATGAAGAGAGGTGAAGAGAAGTGTTAATAATTAAATAATTAAATAGAAGTAGAAAAGAGAAGAGAGAATTCGAAAATAATTTTGAAAAAGAGGTTAGTAATTTTCGAAAATTAGAGATAAAATGTAATTAAAATTAAACATGAAACAATTAATTAATTAAAAAGAATTTTTGAAAAAGGGGTGAGATATTTTCGAAAATAAGAGAGGGAAAAGTAGTTAGGTGGTTTTGAAAAAGATAAGAAACAACAAAAAGTTAGTTAGTTGATTGAAAAAGATTTGAAATCAAAATTTGAAAAAGATAAGAAGATAAGAAGTTAGATAAGATATTTTAAAATCAATTTTGAAAAAGATAAGATTTTTGAAAAAGATCAAAATAAAAGATAAAACGATTTAATTCAAAAATTTTTGAAATTATTTACTTCACTAACAAGAAACTACAAGATAAGATTCTAGAACTTAAATATTGAACCTTTCTTAACAAGAAAGTAACAAACATCAAATTTTTGAACCAATCACATTAATTATTAGTGAATTTTCGAAGATTACATATAAAGATAAGAAAAAGATTTTGAAAATAATTTGAAAAAGATTTTTGAAATTTTCAAAAAATAGAAAAAAAATTAGAAAAGATATGATTTTTGAAAAAGATTTTGAAAAGATAAGATTTTTAAAATTGAAATTTTGACTTGACTTGTAAGAAACAACTAATTTTGAAAATTTTTTACCAAGTCAACCCAAAATTTCGAAATTTTGGAGGGAAATAAGGAAAAGATATTTTTTTGATTTTTGAATTTTTAATTATGAAAGAGAAAAACAACAAAAATATTTTATGCATGAAATTTTTGGATCAAAACAATGAATGCATGCAAGAATGCTATGAATGTCAAGATGAACACCAAGAACACTTTGAAGATCATGATGAACATCAAGAACATATTTTTGAAAAATTTTTGATGCAAAGAAAACATGCAAGACACCAAACTTAGAAATCTTTAATGCATGAAAAATATGAATGCAAAGATGCACATGAAAAACAACAAACAATACAAAACAAGAAAATATCAAGATCAAACAAGAAGACTTATCAAGAACAACTTGAAGATCATGAAGAACACTATGAATGCATGAATTTTTCGAAAAAAATGCAAGAAAAATTTTAAAAGCATGCAATTGACACCAAACTTAAAAATTGACTCAAAATTCAAACAAGAAACACAAAATATTTTTTATTTTTATGATTTTCTAATTTTTTTAGATTTTTATTAATTTTTTTCGAAAATAATGTGAAGAAAAACGAAAAATAAAGGAAAAATTTTGAAAAAGATTTTGAAAAGAAAATTACCTAATATGAGCAACAAGATGAACCGTCAGTTGTCCATACTCGAACAATCCCCGGCAACGGCGCCAAAAACTTGGTGGACGAAATTGTGATCACTTGTTCTTTTATACTTAAAGGATGTTTACTCTTAGGGCACTGTTTATTTTCTTAACTTGAATTCACAACTCCGTTCAACTAGCCAGCAAGTGTACTGGGTCGTCCAAGTAATAACCTTACGTGAGTAAGGGTCGAATCCACAGAGATTGTTGGTATGAAGCAAGCTATGGTCACCTTGTAAATCTCAGTTAGGCAGATTAAAATAGTTTATGGTTTTCGAAAATTAATAATAAAAAGAAAATAAAAAGGATAGAAATACTTATGCAGATTCATTGGTGAGAATTTCAGATAAGTGCATGGAGATGCTGCATGGCTCACGGACGCCTGCTCTCCTACTGCTTCTACTCAATCCTTCTTACTCCTTTCCATGGCAAGCTTTGTTTAGGGGTTCACCATCAGCTGTGGCTACTTTCAATCCTCTCGGGGAAATATCCTATGCGGCTGTCACTCGCACAGCTAACCAGTCTGGAGGCATCACCCATGGCTGATGGCTACATCCCATCCTCGCAGTGAAAGCTAATGCTCACGCACTCTGTCACAGTACGGCCAATCACCGGTTGGTTCCCGCTCCTACTAGAATAGAATCCCTTGATTCTTTTGCGCTTGTCACTAACGCCCAGCAGGTTACAAGTTTGAAGCACGTCACAGTCATTCATTACCGGAATCCTACTCGGAATACCACAGACAAGGTGAGACTTTCCGGATTCCCAGGATCCTACTCGGAACACCACAGACAAGGTTGGACTTTCCGGATCCTCATAAATGCTGCCATCTATCTAGCTTATACCACGAAGATTCTGTTGGGGAATCTAAGAGATACACATTCAAGCCTTGTTGCATGTAGAACGAAAGTGGTTGTCAATCACGCGCGTTCATAAGTGAGAATGATAATGAGGGTTATCTGACTCATTAGATTCATCATGTTCTTGGGTGCGAATGAATATCTTGGAATAAGAATAAGAGAGATTTGAATAAAAGAAAATAGAACTTCATTAATCTTTGAGGTACAGCAGAGCTCCACACCCTTAATCTATGGTGTGCAGAAACTCCACCGTTGAAAATACATAAGCAGAAGGTTCAGGCATGGCCGAATGGCCAGCCTCCTTAAATGTGATCAATAGTCTCTTAGGATGAAGAATAAAACAAAACTGAGACCAAAGATTCCTAATACATTAGTAATTCATCCTATTTATAATAAACTAGCTACTAGGGTTTACATGAGTAAGTAATTGATGCATAAATCCACTTCCGGGGCCCACTTGGTGTGTGTTTGGGCTGAGCTTGATTAATCCACGAGCTAGGCTTCTCTTGGAGTTGAACTTTGAGTTATGACATGTTTTGGGCGTTTAACTCCGGATCATGACGTTTTTCTGGCGTTTAACTCCAGACAGCAGCGTGTACTTGGCGTTCAACGCCAAGTTACGTCGTCATTCTTCGAATAAAGTATGGACTATTATATATTGCTGGAAAGCCCTGGATGTCTACTTTCCAACGCCGTTGAGAGCGCGCCAATTGGAGTTCTGTAGCTCCAGAAAATCCATTTCGAGTGCAGGGAGGTCAGATTCCAACAGCATCAGCAGTCCTTTTGTCAGCCTTTTTCAGAGTTTTGCTCAAATCCCTCAATTTCAGTCAGAATTTACCTGAAATCATAGAAAAACACACAAACTCATAGTAAAGTCCAGAAATGTGAATTTAACATAAAAACTAAGGAAAACATCCCTAAAAGTAGCTTAAACTCATTAAAAACTATGTAAAAACTATGCCAAAAAGCGTATAAATTATCCGCTCATCATATGCTTCCTTGCTTTTATATCTTCTCATCTTATGGTGTTATATTTTTGTTTTTCATTATGAATGTACCACAAGCAATAACGGAAGCAAGACTAAGAATACGCAGCATTCCGGAGATTCGCCGTACCCCCTTGCTCATCTTTGAGTGCACCGAGGACGGTGCAAACTTTTAAGTGTGGGGAGATCGTCCGACCGGTCGGTGTTTTTGGGTGACAAGTTTCTAATCCCAACACTTTTGCATCTCATTTTAGGTTTTTAGGATTTTTGTTGCATTCTCTTAATTTTGCATATATATACGTAATAAGCTTAGTCAAAATGATGAAATTTTTCAAGATTTCTATCTATAAGGCACCAATTGATTTGAGTGAAAAACTTTTTCATAGAACTTGCTTGGATTATATATATATTGTGGAACATGAATTTTGAGCTAAGAACACAAGCAAGAGAGATTTGAGCCTAATGGTGTGGTTACATCTTATAACCACTTATTTTTCCTTCTTGTGTGCAATTATTCTCTTTCTATGATTGTAATCTTTGATTTGTTTGATTCTTTATGTCCATTATTTTGTGTATTCATGCATTTATATGATTGAGGCCATTAATTCATTATCTCACTTACCCAAATACCTTACTTTTATCTTCCTTTGTTAGCCAAATTTGAGCCTATGCTTAACCCACTTGTTCTTAATTTTTGCACAATACAAGCCTTAAAGTGGAAAATAATAAAAGTCCTTATTTGGATCTTTGATTAGCTTAGGCTAGTGTGTGTGAGTACCATTCAAGTGTGAGAAAACTCGGGACATTGGTTGGGAAAAAGGGGTGTATTTTGTATTTTGTTGAAAATATTGAGAATTGGGTACATACTCATGTATTGATCAAATGTAAAACCTTATGCATTGATGCTCTTGTATATAAAAAGAAAAAAATGAGAAAAACAAAAGAAAAAGAAAAAAAAAGAAAAACAATATGAAAAAAAAAATAGAAAAAGAAAGAAAAAAAAGAGAAAAAGAAAAGTAATAAAAAGGGGACAAAATGCCCCAAGTGAAGCAAGGTCCAATAAAATCAATGCATAAGTGTTGTGAAATGAAAAGGGATACATGAGTATGTGAAAAAGTGAGGAATGGGCAGTTAGGTTAGAACTTAAATGTATAGGATGTCATAAGTTAGGTGGAAAGTTTAAGCTTATCAAAGAATCAAATTTCAAGCTCACTTAACCAAATATGCATCCTACCTTGACCCTAGCCCCATTACAACCTAAAGAAAAGACCTCATGATACTTGTATGCATGCATGGAATAAATGTTGATTGTGAGATGAAAAATAAATCTTGGAAAGCATGATTAGGAGAGAATTGAGTGAATTAACCCTAAATACTTGAGCGAATAGAGTGCAAACACATCCGATGAGGGTTTGATGCTCAACTACATGTTTTCACCTACAATCACTTTTCATGCAAGTTTGTAAAAATATTTAATAACCCAATTCAATTGTGGATTAGACTTGCTAGTCCTTAGCCCTTGTGAATATATGCTTCTTAGGAATTGATTTATTTTGACCAAGCAATTGAATTCATTTAGGTAGTTACATTTAGATAGGTTGCACTTAGATTAGCTCACATTGAATAAATGTTGATGCCCTTTGCTTTCTCTTGGTTTAAGCATGAGGACATGCTTGGTTTAAGTGTGGGGAGGTTGATAAACCCCATTTTTAGGGTTTATCTTGTATTGATTTTAAGAGATTTTATGACCTTTTTACCCACATTTATTCAATGAAATAGCATGGTTTTATAACTTCTCCCTTAATTGTGCTTAAGACTGAAAACATGTTTTTTAGGACCTAAACTAGCTAAATTTAATTCACCTTGATTCCATTAGATGCCTTGATATGTTTGTTAAGTGATTTTAGATTTAGGAGGGAATGATTGGATCAAGGGAATGAGGGAAAAGTATGTAAAAATGGAGAACCCATGAAGAAATGAAGGAATCGCAAAAGCTGTCAAGCCGACCTCTTCGCACTTAATCGACCATAACTTGAGCTACAGAAGTCCAAATGATGCGGTTCCGGTTGGGTTGGAAAGCTAACATCCGGGGCTTCAAAATGATATAAGATTTGCCATAGTTGCTACATGTATGGTGACGCGCACGAGCACTGTGCGCGCGCGCGTTGTTGCTGCCATATGATCCACTTAAAGCAATACGTGGCAAGCGAATTCGAAAGCCTTGTGGGCCCAATCCAACTCATTTCTGATACTATTTAAGCCAAGGATTGAAGAGGGATGAGGAAGTTAGTTACCATTAGTTTAGTTTAGCTTAGTTTTGGAGGGAAAATTAGTTTCTAGAGAGAGAAGCTTTCACTTCTCTCTAGGATTTGGATTAGGATTAGGTTTAGTTCTTAGATCTAGATTTTAATTCATCTTCTTCTACTTCTATCTTCTCAATTCCTTGTTGTTACATTCATTCTTCTTCCATTCTTTTGTTGTAATTTCCTTTATGTTGTTCTTGTGTTTTGTTGTAGATCTACTTTTGTTTCTTCTACTCTCTTTTAATTCAATCAAGGTAATTCATAATAAATGTGTTTCTTTTAATTGTTGTTGTTAATTCCTTTCAATAATTGTTGTTAGATTTCATTCTTGTTGTCAATTTACTATGCTTTTCTTTTGCGCCTTCCAAGTGTTTGATGTAATGCTTGGTTGGATTTTAGTGTAGGTTTTGTTTCTCTTGGCCTAGGTACAGTAATTAGTGACTCTTGAGTTATCTAATTCCTTTGTTGATTGATAATTAGAAGTTGCTAATTGATTTGAATGCCTCTAAAGCTAGTCTTTCCCTTAGAAGTTGATTAGGACTTGAGGAATCAAATTGATTCATCCACTTGACTTTCCTCCATGGTTAGAGGTTAACTAAGTGGGAGTAATGGATAATTTGTGGTCACAATTGAGGAGGGTAACTAGGATAGGACTTCTAGTACTCATATCTTGCCAAGAGCTTTGTTAGTTGTTAGTTTATTTCCTTTGCCATTTATATTTCTTGTCTAAAATCTCAAAAACCCCAAAATAACTCACAACCAATAACAAGACACTTTATTGTAATTCCTAGAGAGAACGACCCGAGGTTCAATACTTCGGTTTATAAATTTTAGGGGTTTGTACTAGTGAGAAACAACCTTTTGTATGAAAGGATTATTGCTTGGTTTAGAAACTATACTTTACAACGAGATTTTATTAGTGAATTTCTAAGCCGTCAAAAATCTAATCATCAGGAAGTCCATGAAACATGCAGTTCTATTGCATTAAAGCAACTAGTTGAGGCTTCAGCTCATAATTGTTTGCTCCAATGGCAGGGATTGAGATGCTTCTTACATAAAAGTTGGAAGCAGGTGTAGTATAATCACCAAGCATCCTCCTTGCGCCTCCACCATTGTTATTGGATTCGGCCATGTCTCTTTCCTTTTCGAGATTCTCTGTAAGGTTTTCTCTGAATTGTTGTGCTTTAGCTTCTCTTAGTTTCAGGTTTAGGATCTGCTTCAACAAGAATATCCTTGTCCTTGCTCGTGCTCATATGAAAAAGAAGAGAACAGAAAAGAAGAGGAATCCTTTATGTCACAGTATAGAGATTCCTTTATGTGAGTAGAAGAAGAAAAGAATAGAAGAAGAAGGAGAAAAATTCGAACACAGAGGAGAAGAGAGGGTTCAAATTTTTAGATGAAGAGAAGAGTTAGTAGATAAATGAAATAAATAGAAAGAGATGAGAGGGGGAGAATTTTCTAAAATTGTTTTGAAAAATAGTTAGTGATTTTCGAAAATTAAGAGAAGAAATAAAATTAAAATTAAAATTTGAAACAATTAGTTAAGCAAAAAGAATTTTGAAAAAGGGTTAGGCTTTTTCGAAAATTAGAGAGAGAAAAGTAGTTAGGTGGTTTTGAAAAAGATAAGAAACAAACAAAAGTCAATTAGTTAGTTGAAAAAGATTTGAAAATCAATTTTGAAAAGATAAGAAGTTGGAAAAGATTTTGAAATTGATTTTGAAAAAGATATGATTTAAAAAAAAAGATATTTTGAAAAGATATGATTGAAAAAAAAATATTTTGGAAAAGATTTGATTTTTAAAATTAAAATTTTGATTACTTGACTAACAAGAAACTAAAAGATATGATTTTAGAATTTAAAGATTGAACCTATCTTAATAAGAAAGTAACAAACTTCAAATTTTTTAATCAATCACATTAAGTGTTAGTAAAGTTTTCAAAATTTTGAAATAAAGATAAGAAAAAGATTTTGAAAATCAAAATAAAAAAATTTTGAAAAATAATAAAAAAATGAAAAAGATTTGATTTTTGAAAAAGATTTTGAAAAGATAGAATTTTTAAAAATGAAATCTTGACTTGACTAATAAGAAACAACTTATTTTAAAAATTTTGACTAAGTCAACCCAAATATTTCGAAAATTATGAGTAAAAGAAGGAAAATATATTTTTTTGATTTTTTTGAATTTTTTTAATGATGAGAGAGAAAAACACAAAAATGACTCACAACATGAAAATTATGAATCAAAACACATGATGCATGCAAGAACACTATGAATTCAAGATGAACACCAAAAACACTTTGAAGATCAAGATGAACATCAAGACTTATTTTTGAAAAATTTTCAAGAAAAGAAAAACATGCAAGACACCAAACTTAGAAATTTTCAATGTTTAGACATTATGAATGCAAAAATGAATATGAAAAACAACAAAAAACACAAAACAAGAAAATATGAAGATCAAACAAGAAGACTTACCAAGAACAACTTGAAGATCATGAAGAACACCATGCATGAGTTTTCAAAAAATGCATAACATTTTTAAAAACATGCAATTGACATCAAACTTAAAAATTGACACTAGACTCAAACAAGAAACACAAAATATTTTTGGTTTTTATGATTTTATGATTTTTTTTGGATTTTTCGAAAATAATCTTTAGAAAAACGAAAAAGAGAAAATTTTTTTTGAAAGATTTTTGAAAACTTTTTGAAAATAAAATTACCTAATCTGAGCAACAAGATGAACCGTCAGTTGTCCAAACTCGAACAATAATCCCCGGCAACGGCGCCAAAAACTTGGTGCACGAAATTGTGATCATTAACAATGGTGCCAATAGACTTGGAGCTCTCAAACGTGAATCACACTTTGTCATAATTTCGCACAACGAACTAGCAATTGCACTAGGTCGTCCAAGTAATACCTTACGTGAGTAAGGGTCGATCCCGTGGAGATTCTTGGTATGAAGCAAGCTATGGTCATCTTGTAAATCTCAGTTAGGCAGATTCAAATGGTTATAATGGTTTTCGAATATAAAGATAAATAAAGCATAAAATAGAGATAGAGATACTTATGTAATTCATTGGTGGGAATTTCAGATAAGCGCATGGAGATACTGTGTTCCTTCTAAATCTCTGCTTTCCTACTGCTTCCATCCAATCATTCTTACTCCCTTCCATGGTAAGCTATATGTTGGGTTTCACCGTTGTCAATGGTTACCTCCCGTCCTCTCAGTGAAAATGGTCCAAATGCTCTGTCACAGCACGGCTAATCATCTGTCAGTTCTCGATCATGTCGGAATAGAATCCAGTGATTCTTTTGCGTCTGTCACTACGCCAAACACTCGCGAGTTTGAAGCTCGTAGCAGTCATTCAATCCTTGAATCCTACTCGAAATACCACAGACAAGGTTTAGACTTTCCAGCTTCTCAAGAATGGCCGCCAATAATTCTAGCTTATACCACGAAGACTCCGATCCTTCGGAATGGAGGCTGAGACACGCGCTCGATCTAAGGTAGAACGGGAGTGGTTGTCAGGCACGCATTTGTAAGGACGAATGAAGATGAGTGTCACGGATCATCACATCCATCAGGTTGAAGTGTAGCGAATATCTTAGAATAAGAATAAGCTTGAATTGAATAGAAGAACAATAGTAATTGCATTAATTCTCGAGGTACAACAGAGCTCCTCACCTTAATCTATGGTGTGTAAAAACTCCACCGTTGAAAATATATAAGTGATCAAGGTCTAGGCATGGCCGAATGGCCAACCTCCCCAAATAGCATGTGAATTCGAAAATAGGGAAAAAGACCAATGGTCTCAGAGACACCTAATACAATAGTAAAAAGTTCTATTTATACTAAACTAGTTACTAGGGTTTATAGAAATAAGTCTAAGTGCAGAAATCCACTTCCGGGGCCCACTTTGGTGTGTGCTTGGGCTGAGCTTGAGCTTTACACGTGCAGAGGCTTCTCTTGGGGTTAAATGCCAAGTTGTAACGTGTTTTTGGCGTTTAACTCTGGTTTGTGACGTGTTTCTGGCGTTTTACTCTAGAATGCAGCATGGAATTGGCGTTGAACGCCAGTTTGTGTCGTCTAAACTTGAATAAAGTATGGACTATTATATATTGCTGGAAAGCCCTAGATGTCTACTTTCCAACGCAATTGAGATCGTGCCATTTGAAGTTTTTTAGCTCCAGAAAATCCATTTCAAGTGCAGGGAGGTCAGAATCCAACAGCATCAACAGTCCTTTGTCAGCCTCCTATCATATTTTTGCTCAGGTCTCTTAAATTCAGCCAGAAAATATCTGAAATCACAGAAAAACACACAAACTCATAGTAAAGTCCAGAAATGTGAATTTTGCATAAAAACTAATAAAAACATTGCTAAAAGTAGCTAGATCCTACTAAAAACTACCTAAAAACAATGCCAAAATGCGTATAAATTATCCGCTCATCAGAGGCCTGGGCAAGTAAATTCTAAAGGGTGTTTCAACACCTAGTACTCTAAAGCCAACTGGCTTGGGAGTGTTAATTGAAAGCCTAACTAAAGGGTTGTCTTGAGACAAAACACTTAGAGTCATCGTTAATGAACAGAAAAGAAGCACAAAAAAAAAGAGAATGAGTTAACTCTTACTAATTCAAGGTGACAATCAATGAAAAGGACCCATGAGGCACATACTTGGAAGAACCCTCAAGGATCTAGGGACTCTTTGTGACATTCAAAACATTCATGCACATGTTGAACACTTAGTCCTATTCTTAATTATATTTGCATCTATTCAAAGTCAAGTCTTAATTCATAAAAAGACCACCCACAATGATTTGCATGGGACAAGCAAAGCTTAAGTTTGGTGTTATGATGACTTACATCATCTACCCTTTTTCTTGCATAAAAAGGACCATAAAAGAGGCATAATCTCATTTGATAATTGCAATTCATGCCTTAATTGATGAATCTCATAGTACATTGCTTTGAAACGAGTTTGTGTTAAATTTCAGGTTAAAATGACATCAAAAATGGGAAGAAAACAACAAAACAAGTGGGGCGTGTGAAGCAGGCGTGCCACTTGGAACAAACGCCACAAAAATGTATTGGCGTGGCATGCCAAAAGCTGGGCGTGGCACGCCAACTCATTACCTAGAAGAGTCATCACTAGGGCATGCCACTTTGTATCGAAGGTGTGGCACGCCAGTTCCAGAATTTACTTAGGCATGCCACTTGAGGATCAAGGCGTGGCACGCCAAGCCTAAGAGACCCACAATTGAATGGGCGTGGCACTTGTGCAACATGGCGTGGCACGCTGGTACAAGAATCCAGAGAAGGGGTTGAAGGCTAATGAGATCTGGGCATGCCATTTGAACAACCAGGCATGGCACGACAATGAACAAGATGGCAAAGCAAAAGCTAGGCGTGCTACTTGGTGTCGAAGGTGTGGCACGTCAGCTCAAGAGTCCCACTAAGGGCGTGCCACTTGAATGTCCAGGCGTGGCATGCCAATACACAAAGAATACCCAAACCAAAGCTGGGCGTGCCACTTGGTGTCGAAGGCGTGGCACGCCAGCTCACATATCTCACTTGGGTACCATTCGCATGATCAGGCGTGGCACGCCAGCACTTAAGGAGGCCAAACAAAGATGGGCGTGCCACTTGGGTATCGAAGGAGTGGCACACCAGCTCAATTATCCCACTTTGGCGTGCCACTTGAACGTCTAGGCGTGGCATGCCAACTCTTGAAACCAAGGCAAGTAAAGGGGCGTGGCACGCCAGTCCCATGGCATGGCACGCTGATAGTGTTTTCCAGAGAAGGAGATAAAGGGCCAAATGAGCTGGGCGTGCCACTTGGATGATGAGGTGTGGCACATCAGCAAGAAGATGAAGCAGTTAGAGGGGCGTGACACGCCAGATCCTGGGCGTGCCACGCTGGTACAAGTTTCCAGAATTGTAAAGATGTGGGAAAAGGCCTGGGCGTGCCACTTGGGCTCGAAGGCGTGGCACGACAAGCTACTTGAGGACTTTAAAGAGGCCTGGGTGTGCCACTTTGTATCGAAGGCGTGGCATGCCAGGGATGTGATGGAGGAAGGCGTGCCACTTGAATGGTGAGGCGTGGCACTCCAAGATTGAAACAAAGGGAGCGTGACACGCTAGAGGAGCGCCAGTCACACGCCACCTGAAAGATCACATTTGTTAAGTTTCTTTTCCCTCTAAATTGTAATTTTCCTTTTCACTTTTGTATTTTTCTTTATTTCTAGATCTAGGAGTAGTATAAATACCCCTGGAAGTAGTAGAAAAAGGGGGTTAGTCATCACTATCTCAGTAGGGGGTTGTGGAGTTCTAGTTTTTCACTCTTTACACTTCATCTCTTCCATCTATTATACTTTCTTTCTGAGCTATGAGTAGCTAAATTCCCTTTCATTGAGAGAGGGAGCTCTATTGTACTTGATGGATTAATGACAGTGAATTTTTTCTTCTCTTCATCTTCTCTTTGATTTGCTAGAAGGAATTTCGTTCTTCATGCTTAGTGTTCAATCATCTTGGAAAAGAGGTTGAATGCAAAATGGGTTTCATGGGAACCTTAGAAAAGGAAACATGAAACCATGCTAGAAATCCCTTCTCACACTTGAGTAGGATCTGGGTTTTGGTGTTTCGATATGGTGATATATAATCCTCCCTCTACCTGGACCTACAAGGATGTGTGGTATAATCAGGGACCAAGCATATCTCTCTTCATGAACGATTAGACCAAAGAATTGGCTATTGGTCAAGATCTGAGAGATTGAGTCACCAAGGGATTGGGGCTCAATCAATCATGATTGCCAATAGGTCAATGAATTGCATGATTGAAGAGGATATAAGATGGATTTAATCCAAAGAGACAATATCTCGTGATCTCAATGAATTTCCCCATTCTTATCTCTCCCATTCTTTTATAGCTTTCATTTACATTATGCAAATTCCCACTCCCTTTTACATCCATGCCATTTCTATTTCTGCACCTTATTGCTTTCCTTTATTCTTTCGCCATTTATGTTTTTGCCATTTATAATTCCGCACTCACAACTTATTCTTTTTAAGCTTGACTAATTCACCAATTAATTAAAATTTTTCAAATCTACCAATCTCTGCGGATAGGATCCCACTCCTCTGTGGGTCATTACTTGACGATAATTTTGGTGCGCTTGCCAAGGAGTAGATTCATCAATTTTATTGGGAGGAGAGTGAATCGAGACTCATCATAACGCCAAGGAATGGCTTTCAGCAGTTCAAGTCTTTAGTAAGTTAGTAAATTTGTATTATGTCAAAAGTGGTTTATACTTTATATGTAATTGTATTGCACTATTGTTTACAAGCTAGCCGTGTTATATCTTCAACATAAATATATAGTCTTATCTTTGAGATCAGATCTATTGGAAGGATAACAAAATCAGCGAAGACTGAAAAACTGGCATGAAATATATTTAATTGTGGCACAAGGACCTTGCTATATAGAGGTAAGTTTGACATGAAACATACTAAAATTGACAGCTCTATTTATGGCATTGCAGACAACATAGTTCCAACCTTCTTCTATATTGAGAGAAGCTTAAGATTTTTAGTGCATACTTTTCACTAATGCTTCCTTGATGCTGGCATGAATTTTTACATTAATTCAGTTAATGAAGTGATTTAATGAGATGAGATGAAAACTTTCATTTGTTCACTTTGCTATTAGAAAAATGTATCTATATTTTTTATTTGGGAACCTAATGTATGAAATTGAAATATGCCTTTAGCCTCTAGTATCTGAATTCTGATGCTATAACAAGTCTTAAGAGTTAATATTAATATGTTCAGGTCAGAAGTGGCCAGCTATGGAGGACTGATGTCTACCCATCTGACTCAGATCTTGTTGGAGGTACGTATTATTATAAAAAAGGAGCTATTATTTTTGATTACTAAGTGACAAATTTGATATGCTTAAAATTAGTACTAATTTTTCAATTTGTTGTATAGTTCTCATGCATACAGGTTATTGTTGCCTAACAGCTTCTCCGCCTCCGACGGCTATACAAGAGTTGCATGCAACCATTTATACGCTAAAATTAGTCCGTATGTTGTTTAGGAATTAGATTATATTTTTCTAATATAAAATTGTATTTTTTTAAATGTTTATTTTGGAAGTTGAATTTATTTTTTCTTAAAGGTTTCGTTAATATTTTATTATGTATATAATTCATATAAATCTATGGAAGATTAATTTTTTAGTATTTTATTTTATTTGAAAGATTAATTTATTAATATTTCTATTTCATTTTTTATTCTTTTTATTTGAAAAGGATTAGGCTACGCTTTGGAAGCGTAACGACAAGTTTTCACTTTTCGTCATGCTTTAAAAGCGTGGCTATATATCCATCTTTTGTCACGCTTTTAAAAGTGTTGCTGTATGTCCGTCTTTCAACACGCTTTAAAAGCATGGCTACACGGTTAAAAATTTTTAGATTATTTGATTCTCCATTTTATGTAAACAGTCGCCCGAGCCTGGTCACTGCGATCCCCTTTGTGAGGGGGCACCCCTTCTCCCGAAGTTACGGGGCTATTTTGCCGAGTACAAAAGGGTTGGTGTGGCAGCTACGCTTTTAAGCGTGCCAATAGATAAAAGTGTAGTAAAAAGTAAAGCGTACCAATAGATCAATAAAAGCGTGGCGATAGAGCAATCAGCATGATTGCAGATGTGACCTTTTCAAAAGCGTGCCGGTAGCTCAAAAAGTATGACGAAAAGCTATCGGCACATTAATTCAATTAGTGAGTAGCTAGGACTTGTGGACTTGGATTGATATAGCTCATTTGACTTTCCTTTACTTGTTAGAGGATGACTTAATGGGATTGATCCTTGCAATTATCATATTGCGGTTAGTGATAAGGATAGAAATTCTTAACCACCAATCCTTGCCAAGACCTTTTTATCATTTGAATTTCGTTGCCATTTACTTTCCTTGCCTCTTATCCAAAACCCCCAAATATACATTTCCATAACTAATAACAAGAACACTTGATGAGTCCATATTTTTCCGATATATTTGGACTCAATTTAGATGGATTTCATCACATAAACCTACACTTAAATAGCATACTTTTGTGTTTGGACCCTAATTTGATCCTAAATGTGAAAACATGCGATTTTGTGCTTGAAATGAGCAATTTAGTTCCACTTTTATTCCATTTGATGCCATGACATGTTTGTGAGTGATTTCAGGCCTTAGAGGCAAGAATGGATGACCAAAAGTGGAAGAAGGCATGTAGAAGGGAGAACACATGATGAAAACAAGGAAAAGCACACACACCGATGTGTGCGTGCGCACGCACAGGAGGATTTTTAGCCGAGTGTGCGGATGCACAGTTCGCACAGGTCCCAGTGCGTGCCTTCATTAATGAAGCACGAGCTTTGTGATTTATGAGGTCTCTTGGCCCATTTTGGAAGGCTTGAAGGCTGAATTGGAGTATTATATCAAGGGGAATTCAACACTTATCAAGAGGGCCATCTTAGTTTAGGAAAAACATATAGTAGGAGTAGGAGTAGTGTAGATTAGAAAATTCTCTCTTAGGGTTTTAGTTGGGGTTTGTAGCATTTTATAGTTCAAGTTTGATTTTGGATTCTAGAAACTTTCATTGTAAGTATTCCTTTAATTGTCTCTTTTAATACATTGCTTGTTCTACATTTTCTCTTATTTTCATCTCTCTTGTCAATATTTACATAGTCTTGCAATTTTGGGTTTCTAGTTGTTTAATTTGATGTTTGATGGATTTTATATGTTTGTTGAGTTGCTTTTATTGATTTTGATCATTCATGGTTCATATCTTTCATTAATTTACCAATTTTGCCATGTTTTATGTTTATTCCCTTTACTTTTTTGATGAAATACCAATTGTAGTTATGGGGTAGATTTTCACTTCTTGGCTTGGGAAAATGAGTTTATGGATTACTAGAGCCATAATATCCAATATTTAGTGATAATTCTTGGTTGTTAGTTCTTATTGTTTCCACTAACGCTAGCTTTTTACTAAGGTAATTAGTAAGTTAGCTAGGATTTGTGGATTAATAACAACTATGCTCACTTGACTTATCCTTCGATGTTAAGGGTTGACTTAGTGAGATTAATCCATCATAATTATCATAGTTGTGGTTATGGTAAGGAAGGGATTCCATAACTCATCCCAAGTCAAGGTTTCATTTATGTTTTAAATCCCATTTTCACCACTTTATAGTTTTACTTGTTCATATTACATACGTGGTTCTTTAGTTCTTTTATTAGTTTATTAATCGCAATTTTGCCTTGTTATTTAATTCCTTATTGCTTACTTCTTCATTGAAAACACCCCTTGCTTTTCACAACCAAAATTGTATGCCCTCGTTGTCACTAGTTCCTAGGGAGAACAACCCGGGAGTCTAAATACTCTCGGTTTATATTTGGTTTGAATTGTGACATCTTAGGATTATAATTTGATTGATGATCAATGGTAGGGTTTGGACTATACTCGCAATGTCAATCCTATTTTTAGTGTAAAAATCCAAACCCAAACTTTTGGTCCATTATCAAATTTTGGCACCGTTGCCGGGGAGCTAGCATCATGAGTGCTATATTTTGGTTGTTGTAAATATGTCCACAGTGTGAATAGATACTTTTTGGGTTGTTTGCTTGTTTTTGCTATTAATTAGGATTTTTGCTTCTTTTATTAATTGATATCTTTTATTTTTGTTTTCTATTTTCTCTATGAGTTATCACCCTCTTGGTTTGGAATTTAGTTGTGATCTTTTTGTAGGGTTTGATAACTTTAACTTGGGATTGTATCATGGGAGGGAGAAATCAATTTTGGGAGGAGCAACCGCCTCCATACTATAATGAACCATACCCTTTCCAATGTGCATACCCAACCCAAGGATATGGTGGATTTCACTTTGATTATACACCTCCACCACCATATATCTATGATCCCTACCCTCAACACAACCCTCAATCACTGTATTTTCAAACACCACACCACCACCATCATACACCTTCTTACACACCACCTCAAGATACTCATCAACATGAACTACTTCCCACATATCCAACCTTCTTCCCAACCAATGAACCTTCCTTCTTACCTAATTATGAAGCTTTTCCACTCTTGAACCAAGATCATCAAGACCTTCAAGCCTTTCTCCACGAGCAAGAAGGATTTCGAAGGACACAAGGGCAATTTGTGGCAACCATAGCCGAAGCGGTGAACCGCTTAGTTCTCCTACACTCATCCGATCAAGGCAGTCCTCTTGAGGAATGTGAGGGATCATCAAAAGCTTGTAGTAAAGAGAAGATAATGGAACCACAACAGAAAGAAGAAAGGGTTAAAGCTTCAAATGCAACAAGAGGAAGAAAGTGAAGTAGGTGAACTGTAGGAGAGAAAGGAGGAGTTGAGGGAGATTGATCAAGATGAGGATTCTATCATCCATGATTTTTTGTCCTCCTTGGTCATTCCCCTTAATGACCCTAATGAGCCTCTTCCCATTGAGTTTGAGAGCGACATAGAGGTAGACTTCTCACAACCTCCATGTTATGATGTGAGTGATGCGGAAGAGGAGGAAGAGGAAGTTGGTGATGAAGGAGTTGACAACCAAGAACATATTGAGTGGGTGGCAATTTCATCTATGAGCTTTATTGGCCCCCACCAATATGGTATATATCTTGGAGACGGACTACCAACTCAAGGTCCTTCTTGGGTTGGTACATGGTGGAGGAAGGAGTGTGAGTTGCCAAATGAGTCCAAGGCTCTTCAAGAAAACCAATTCAAGAATTGGAGCTCAAGCATGGTGTGAAGTACAATTGGGTGATTTTCGGGCAATGTTGGGTTACTACAAGGGTCATTTGAGACTTTGTTTATCCAGCTTGGAGCATAGAGATCAACAAGAAGGTTACCGGAGGCCTAGGGATGAGTGGTGGACGAAATTGTGATCTATGCTCTTTGTACTTGTATGAAATTTAATAATTGGCTCTATTTGAATTCACAACTCCGTTCAACTAACCAGCAAGTGTACTGGGTCATCCAAGTAATAAACCTTACGCGAGTAAGGGTCGATCCCACAGAGATTGTTGGTATGAAGCAAGCTATGGTCACCTTGTAAATCTCAGTTAGGCAGATTAAATGGTTATAGGTTTTGAAAATTAATAATAAATAGAAAATAAAATAAGATAGAAATACTTATGTAAATCAATAGTGGGAATTTCAGATAGGCGTATGGAGATGCTGTGCTCCTCTTGAATCTCTACTTTCTTATTACATTCATCCAATCCTTCTTACTCCTTTCCATGGCAAGCTGTATGTAGGGCATCACCGTTGTCAATGGCTACATCCCATCCTCTCAGTGAAAATGGTCCTATGCTCTGTCACAGCACGGCTAATCATCTGTCGGTTCTCAATCAGGTTGGAATAGAATCCCTTGATTCTTTTGCGTTTGTCATCACGCCCAGCCTTCAGAAGTTTGAAGCTCGTCACAGTCATTCAATCCTAGAATCCTACTCGGAATACCATAGACAAGGTTTAGACTTTCCGGATCCTCATGAATGCCGCCATCTATCTAACTTATACCACGAAGATTCTTTTGGAGAATCTAAGAGATATGCGCCCGGCCTAAAGTAGAACGGAAGTGGTTGTCAATCACGCGCGTTCATAGGTGAGAATGATGATGAGTGTCACGGATCATCACATTCATCAAAGTGTTGTGCAACGTATATCTTGGAATAAGAATAAAAGAGAGTTGAATAGAAAGTAATAATAATTGTATTGAAACTTGAGGTACAGCAGAGTTCCACACCCTTAATCTATGGTGTGCAGAAACTCCACCGTTGAAAATACATAAGTAAAAGGTTCAGGCATGGCCGAATGGCCAGCCCCCTAAAACGTGATCAATAGCCTCTTAGGATGAAGAATAAAACAAAACTGAGACCAAAGATGTCTTATACATTAATAAATCATCCTATTTATAATAAACTAGCTCCTAGGGTTTACATGAGTAAGTAATTGATGCATAAATCCACTTCCGGGGCTCACTTGGTGTATGCTTGGGCTGAGCTTGATCAATCCACGAGCTGAGGCTTCTCTTGGAGTTGAACTCCGAGTTATGACGTGTTTTGGGCGTTCAACTCCGGATCATGACGTTTTTCTGGCGTTTAACTCCAGACAGCAGCATGAACTTGGCGTTCAACGCCAAGTTACGTCATCAATTTCCGAATAAAGTATGGACTATTATATATTGCTGGAAAGCCCTGGATGTCTACTTTCCAACGCCATTAAGAGCGTGCCAATTGAAGTTCTGTAGCTCCAGAAAATCCATTTCGAGTGCAGGGAGGTCAGATTCCAACAGCATCAGCAGTCCTTTTGTCAGCCTTTTTCAGAGTTTTGCTCAAATCCCTCAATTTCAGCCAGAAATTACCTGAAATCACAGAAAAACACACAAACTCATAGTAAAGTCCAGAAATGTGAATTTAACATAAAAACTAAGGAAAACATCCCTAAAAGTAGCTTGAACTTACTAAAAACTACCTAAAAACAATGCTAAAAAGCGTATAAATTATCCGCTCATCACAACACCAAACTTAAATTGTTGCTTGTCCCCAAGCAACTGAAAATCAAATAGGATAAAAAGAAGAGAATATACTATAAATTCCAGAATATCAATGAATGTTAATTATAATTAGATGAGCGGGACTTGTAGCTTTTTGCTTCTGAACAGTTTTGGCATCTCACTTTTTCAACTTGAAGTTTAGAATGATTGGTTTCTCTAGGAATTTAGAATTTCGGATAGTGTTATTGACTTTCCTAGTTGAGCATGTTGATTCTTGAACACAGCTACTAATGAGTCTTGGCTGTGGCCCTAAGCACTTTGTTTTCCAGTATTACCACCGGATACACAAATGCCACAGACACATAACTGGGTGAACCTTTTCAGATTGTGACTTAGCTTTGCTAAAGTCCCCAGTTAGTGGTGTCCAGAGCTCTTAAGCACACTCTTTTGCTTTGGATCACGACTTTAACCACTCAGTCTCAAGCTTTTCACTTGGACCTTCATGACACAAGCACATGGTTAGGGACAGCTTGGTTTAGCCGCTTAGGCCTGGATTTTATTTCCTTGGGCCCTCCTATCCATTGATGCTCAAAGCCTTGGATCCTTTTTACCCTTGCCTTTTGGTTTTAAGGGCTACTGGCTTTTTCTGCTTGCTTTTTCTTTTTCTTTCTATTTTTTTTCGCCAATTTTTTTTTCTTTTTTTCGCAAGCTTTTTAATTTTCACTGCTTTTTCTTGCTTCAAGAATCAATTTCATGATTTTTCAGATCATCAATAACATTTCTCTTTGTTCATCATTCTTTCAAGAGCCAACAATTTTAACATTCATTAACAACAAGATCAAAAGACATATGCACTGTTCAAGCATTCATTCAGAAAAGAAAAGTATTGTCACCACATCAATATAATTAAACTAAATTCAAGAGCTATTTTCGAAATTTATGTACTTCTTGTTCTTTTGAATTAAAACATTTTTCTTTTAAGAGAAGTGAAGGATTAATGGAATTTATTCAAAGCTTTAAGGCATGGTTACATACTAATGATCATGAAATAAAGACACAAAACATAGATAAACACAATATTAAAAACCGAAAAGCAGAAAGAAGTAAAGAACAAGGAATGAATCCACCTCTAGTGGCATCTTCTTCTTGAAGGACCAATGATGTTCTTTAGCTCTTCTATGTCCCTTCCTTGCCTTTGTTGCTCCTCCCTCATTGCTCTTTGATCTTCTCAGATTTCTTGGAGAATGATGGAGTGCTCATGATGTTCCACCCTTAATTGTTCCACATTATTGCTCAAACCTTCTAAGGAAGTGTTGAGTTGCTCCCAATAGTTGTTTGGAGGAAAGTGCATCCCTTGAGGCATCTCAGGGATTTCTTGATGATGGGCTTCCTCATGCACCTCTTGAGAACCGTGAGGGGCTTCTCTTACTTGCTCCATCCTCTTCTTGGTGATGGGCTTATCCTCTTCAATAGAGATGTCTCCTTCTATGATAACTCCAGCTGAGTAACATAGATGGCAAATAAGGTGAGGAAAAGCTAGCCGTGCCATAGGTGAGGGCTTGTCGGCTATTTTGTAGATTTCATTGGAGATGACCTCATGAACTTCTACTTCCTCTCCAATCATGATGCCATGAATCATGATGGCCCGATCCACAGTAACTTCAGATCGGTTGCTAGTAGGAATGATGGAGCGTTGAATGAACTCCAACCATCCTCTAGCTATAGGCTTGAGGTCCAGTCTTCTTAGTTGGACTGGCTTGCCTTTGGAGTCTCTCTTCCATTGAGCTCCTTCCACACAAATGTCCATAAGGACTTGGTCCAACCTTTGATCAAAGTTGACCCTTCTAGTGTAGGGGCGTTCATCTCCTTGCATCATGGGCAAGTGAAACGCCAACCTTACATTTTCCGGACTGAAATCCAAGTATTTTCCCCCGAACCATTGTGAGATAGTTCTTTGGACTCGGGTTCATTCCTTGATCATGGTTTCTAGTGATCCATGCATTGGCATAGAACTCTTGAACCATTAAGATTCCGACTTGTTGCATGGGGTTGGTTAAGACTTCCCAACCTCTTTTTCGGACTTCATGTCGGATCTCCGGATACTCATTTTTCTTGAGCTTGAAAGGGACCTCAGGGATCACCTTCTTCTTTGCCACAACATCATAGAAGTGGTCTTGATGGCTCTTGGAGATGAATCTTTCCATCTCCCATGACTCGGAGGTGGAAGCTTTTGTCTTCCCTTTTCCTTTTCTAGAGGATACTCCGGCCTTAGGTGCCATTGGTAATGGAAAAACAAAAAAAGCTTATGCTTTTTACCACACCAAACTTAAAATATTGCTCGCCCTCGAGCAATAAAAGAAAGAAGAGAAGAAGAAGAAGAAAATATGGTAGAGAGGGAGAGAGGTAGGTTCGGTTTAGGTGAAGAAGAAGGGGTTGTGTTGTGTGAAAATGAAGTAGAATGGAAGGGTATTTATAGGGAAAGGGGGGGAGGTATGTTCGGCCATTTGGGTGGGAATGGGAGGGAAATTGGTTTGAATTTTTGAAGGTAGGTGGGGTTTATGGGGAAGAGTGGATAGATGTGAGTGGTGAATGGGGTAATGGGAAGAAGAATTGAGGTGATTGGTGAAGGGTGTTAGGAAGTGTGACATGGGGAAGAGTGGATTTGGATTAGGAGAGTGTGATTAGGATTAAAAGGTAAGGTGGGAATATGTTAGGTGGGGATCCTGTGGGGTCCACAGATCCTAAGGTGTCAAGGAATTCCATCCCTGCACCAAATAGGCATGTAAAATGCCTTCGTGCAGCATTCTGGCGTTTAAACGCCCATTGGTGCACGTTCTGGGCGTTCAATGCCCATGTAAAGCATGTTTCTGGCGTTGAACGCCAGTTTCATGCCTGTTACTGGCGTTTAGCGCCAGTTTTTCCTCTCTGAGCACATTCCTGGTGTTCAGCGCCAGAATGTTGCTTGTTTCTGGCGTTCAGCGCCAGAATGGTGCTCTGTTCTGGCGTTGAACGCCAGCCAGATGCATCTTACTGGCGTTGAACGCCAGCCTGTGCGTCCTCCAGGGTGAAATTTTTTTCTTCTGCTGTTTTTGATTCTGTTTTTAATTTTTATGATTTTTTCGTGACTCCTCATGATCATGTACCTAATAAAACACAAAATAACAATAAAATAAAAATTAAATAAATAAAATTGGGTTGCCTCCCAACAAGCGCTTCTTTAATGTCAATAGCTTGACAGTGGCTCTCATGTAGCCACAAGGTGATCAGGTCAATGTTGTATAGTTGTCCACACCAAACTTAGAGTTTGGATATGGGATCTTAACACCAAACTTAGAGTTTGGTTGTGGCCTCACAACACCAAACTTAGAGTTTGACTGTGGGGGCTCTTCTTGACTCTGAACTGAGAGAAGCTCTTCATGCTTACTCTCTTTTGTCACAGAGGGATGGCCATGTGCCTTAAACACAAGGTAGTCCCCATTCAATTGAAGGACTAACTCACCTCTGTTGACATCTATCACAGCTCCTGCTGTGGCTAGGAAAGGTCTTCCAAGGATGATGCAGTCATCCTCTTCCTTCCTAGTGTCTAAGATTATGAAATCAGCAGGGATGTAAAGGCGTTCAACCTTTACTAGCACGTCCTCTACTATTCCATAGGCTTGTCTTAATGACTTGTCTGCCAGTTGTAATGAGAACAAGGCAGGTTGTACCTAAATGATCCCCAGCTTCTCCATTACAGAGAGTGGCATAAGATTTATCCCTGACCCCAGATCACACAGAGCTTTTTCAAAGATCATGGTGCCTATGGTACAAGGTATTAAGAACTTGCCAGGATCTTGTTTCTTTTGAGGTAGAATTTTCTGAATCCAAGTATCCAGTTCATTAATGAGCAAGGGAGGTTCACTTTCCCAAGTCTCATTACCAAACAACTTGGCATTCAGCTTCATGATAGCTCCTAAATATTGAGCAACTTGCTCTCCAGTTACATCTTCATCCTCTTCAGAGGATGAATAGTCTTCAGAGCTCATGAATGGCAGAAGGAGGTTTAAGGGAATCTCTATGGTCTCTGTATGAGCCTCAGATTCCTCTGGATCCTTAATAGGAAACTCCTTCTTGCTTGAGGGACGTCCCAGGAGGTCTTCCTCACTAGGATTTTCGTCCTCCTCCTCCCTTGTGCATTCGGCCATTTTGACTATGTCAATGGCTTTGCATTCTCCTTTTGGATTCTCTTCTGTATTGCTTGGGAGAGTACTGGGAGGAGTTTCAATGACTTTCTTACTCAGCTGGCCCACTTGTGCCTCCAAATTTCTAATGGAGGATCTTGTTTCACTCATGAAACTGAAGGTGGCCTTTGACAGATCAGAGACTACATTGGCTAAATTGGAAGTGTTTTGTTCAGAATTCTCTGTCTGTTGCTGAGAAGATGATGGATATGGCTTACTATTGCCCAGCCTATTGCGTCCACCATTGTTAAAACCTTGTTGAGGTTTTTGTTGATCCTTCCATGAGAAATTTGGATGATTTCTCCATGATGAGTTATAGGTGTTTCCATAAGGTTCACCCATGTAATTAACCTCTGCCATGGCAGGATTCTCAGGATCATAAGCTTCTTCAGAAGCTGCCTCCCTAGTACTGTTGGATGCATGTTGCCATCCATTCAGATTCTGAGAGATCATGTTGACCTGTTGAGTCAACACTTTGTTCTGAGCCAATGTGGCATTCAGAGTATCAATTTCAAGAACTCCTTTCTTCTGAGGCATCCCATTGTTCACGGAATTCCTCTCAGAAGTGTACATGAACTGGTTATTCGCAACCATGTCAATGAGTTCTTGAGCCTCTTCAGGCGTTTTCTTCAGGTGAATAGATCCACCTGCAGAATGATCCAATGACATTTTTGAAAATTCAGAGAGACCATAATAGAATATATCTAATAAGGTCCATTCTGAAAACATGTCAGATGGACATCTTTTGGTCAGCTGCTTGTATCTTTCCCAAGCTTCATAGAGGGATTCACCATCTTTTTGTTTGAAGGTTTGAACATCCACTCTCAGCTTGCTCAGCTTTTGAGGAGGAAAGAATTTATCCAGGAAGGTAGTGACCAGCTTATCCCAGGAGTCCAGGCTATCCTTAGGTTGTGAATCCAACCATATTCTAGCTCTGTCTCTTACAGCAAAAGGGAAAAGCATGAGTCTGTAGACTTCAGGATCAACTCCATTCGTCTTTACAGTCTCACAGATCTGCAAGAACTCAGTTAAAAACTGGTAAGGATCTTCAGATGGAAGTCCATAAAACTTGCAGTTTTGTTGCATTAAGGCAACTAGCTGAGGTTTCAGCTCAAAGTTATTGGCTCCAATGGCAGGGATGGAGATGCTTCTTCCATCAAACTTGGATGTTGGCTTTGTGAAGTCACCAAGCATTCTCCTTACATTATTATTATTTTCAGCTGCCATCTCCTTCTCTTGTTCGAAAATTTCTGAAAGGTTGTTTCTGGATTGTTGTAATTTAGCTTCTCTTAATTTTTTCTTCAGAGTCCTTTCAGGTTCCGGATCAATTTCAACAAGAGTGCCTTTATCCTTGTTCCTGCTCATATGAAAGAGAAGAAAACAAGAAAAGAAAGAGGAATCCTCTATGTCACAGTATAGAGATTCCTTTGTGTTAGTAGAAGAAGAAAGGGGTAGAAGAATGAAGAGGGAGATTCGGATTTTTGGATGAAGAGAGGTGGAGAGAAGTGTTAGTAATTAAATAATTAAATAGAAGAAGAAAAGAGAAGGGAATTTCGAAAATAATTTTGAAAAAGAGGTTAGTAATTTTCGAAAATTAGAGATAAAATGTAGTTGAAATTAAAATTTGAAACAATTAATTAATTAAAAAGAATTTTTGAAAAGAGAGAGATATTTTTCGAAAATAGAAGAGGGAAAAGTAGTTAGGTGGTTTTGAAAGAGATAAGAAACAAACAAAAAGTTAGTTGGTTGATTGAAAAGGATTTTAAAATCAAATTTGAAAAAGATAAGAAGATAAGAAGTTAGATAAGATATTTTGAAATCAAATTTTGAAAAAGAAAAAAAAAAGATAAGAATAAAAGATAAAAAGATTTAATTCAAAAATTTTGAAATTATTTACTTCACTAACAAGAAACTACAAGATAAGATTCTAGAACTTAAAGATTGAACCTTTCTTAACAAGAAAGTAACAAACTTCAAATTTTTGAACCAATCACATTAATTATTAGTGAATTTTCGAAAATATGATGTAAAGATAAGGAAAAGATTTTGAAAATAATTTGAAATTTTCGAAAATAAATAAAAAAAATTGAAAAAGATATGATTTTGAAAAAAGATTTTGAAAAGATAAGATTTTTTAAAATTGAAATTTTGACTTGACTTGTAAGAAACAACTAATTTTGAAAATTTTTGACCAAGTCAACCCAAAATTTCGAAATTTTGGAGGGAAATAAGGAAAAGATATTTTATTTTTTTTTTGATTTTTGAATTTTTAATTATGAGAGAGAAAAACAACAAAACTACTTTATGCATGAAATTTTTAGATCAAAACAATGAATGCATGCAAGAATGCTATGAATGTCAAGATGAACACCAAGAACACTTTGAAGATCATGATGAACATCAAGAACATAATTTTGAAAAATTTTTGATGCAAAGAAAACATGCAAGGCACCAAACTTAGAAATCTTTAATGCATGGAAAATATGAATGCAAAAATGCACATGAAAAACAATACACAATACAAAACAAGAAATCATCAAGATCAAACAAGAAGACTTGTCAAGAACAACTTGAAGATCATGAAGAACACTATGAATGCATGGGTTTTTCGAAAAAATGCAAGAAAATTTTTTAAAGCATGCAATTGACACCAAACTTAAAACTTGACTCAAGACTCAAACAAGAAACACAAAATAAATTTTTTATTTTTATGATTTTACGAATTTTTTGAATTTTTATTAATTTTTTCGAAAATAAAGTTTAGAAAAACGAAAAATAAAAGAAAAATTTTGAAAAAGATTTTTGAAAAGAAAATTACCTAATCTGAGCAACAAGATGAACCGTCAGTTGTCCATACTCGAACAATCCCCGGCAACGGCGCCAAAAACTTGGTGGACGAAATTGTGATCTATGCTCTTTGTACTTGTATGAAATTTAATAATTGGCTCTATTTGAATTCACAACTCCGTTCAACTAACCAGCAAGTGTACTGGGTCGTCCAAGTAATAAACCTTACGCGAGTAAGGGTCGATCCCACAGAGATTGTTGGTATGAAGCAAGCTATGGTCACCTTGTAAATCTCAGTTAGGCAGATTAAATGGTTATAGGTTTCGAAAATTAATAATAAATAGAAAATAAAATAAGATAGAAATACTTATGTAAATCAATAGTGGGAATTTCAGATAGGCGTATGGAGATGCTGTGCTTCTCTTGAATCTCTACTTTCTTATTACATTCATCCAATCCTTCTTACTCCTTTCCATGGCAAGCTGTATGTAGGGCATCACCGTTGTCAATGGCTACATCCCATCCTCTCAGTGAAAATGGTCCTATGCTCTGTCACAGCACGGCTAATCATCTGTCGGTTCTCAATCAGGTTGGAATAGAATCCCTTGATTCTTTTGCGTTTGTCAGCACGCCCAGCCTTCAGGAGTTTGAAGCTCGTCACAGTCATTCAATCCTAGAATCCTACTCGGAATACCATAGATAAGGTTTAGACTTTCCGGATCCTCATGAATGCCGCCATCTATCTAACTTATACCACGAAGATTCTTTTGGAGAATCTAAGAGATATGCGCCCGGCCTAAAGTAGAACGGAAGTGGTTGTCAATCACGCGCGTTCATAGGTGAGAATGATGATGAGTGTCACGGATCATCACATTCATCAAAGTGTTGTGCAACGTATATCTTGGAATAAGAATAAAAGAGAGTTGAATAGAAAGTAATAATAATTGTATTGAAACTTGAGGTACAGCAGAGCTCCACACCCTTAATCTATGGTGTGCAGAAACTCCACCGTTGAAAATACATAAGTAAAAGGTTCAGGCATGGCCGAATGGCCAGCCCCCTAAAACGTGATCAATAGCCTCTTAGGATGAAGAATAAAATAAAACTGAGACCAAAGATGTCTTATACATTAATAAATCATTCTATTTATAATAAACTAGCTCCTAGGGTTTACATGAGTAAGTAATTGATGCATAAATCCACTTCCGGGGCCCACTTGGTGTATGCTTGGGCTGAGCTTGATCAATCCACGAGCTGAGGCTTCTCTTGGAGTTGAACTCCGAGTTATGACGTGTTTTGGGCGTTCAACTCCGGATCATGACGTTTTTCTGGCGTTTAACTCCAGACAGCAGCATGAACTTGGCGTTCAACGCCAAGTTACGTCGTCAATTTCCGAATAAAGTATGGACTATTATACTTTCCAGCGCCGTTGAGAGCGCGCTAATTGGAGTTCTGTAGCTCCAGAAAATCCATTTCGAGTGCAGGGAGGTCAGATTCGAACAGCATCAGCAGTCCTTTTGTCAGCCTTTTTCAGAGTTTTGCTCAAATCCCTCAATTTCAGCCAGAAATTACCTGAAATCACAGAAAAACACACAAACTCATAGTAAAGTCCAGAAATGTGAATTTAACATAAAAACTAAGAAAAACATCCCTAAAAGTAGCTTGAACTTACTAAAAACTACCTAAAAACAATGCCAAAAGGCGTATAAATGATCCGCTCATCAATGAGCGGATAATTTATACGCCGTTTGGCATTGTTTTTAGGTAGTTTTTAGTATGATTTAGTTAGTTTTTTGTATATAATTATTAGTTTTTATGCAAAAATCACATATTTGGACTTTACTATGAGTTTATGTGTTTTTTTGTGATTTCAGGTATTTTCTGGTTGAAATTGAGGGACCTGAGTAAAAATCTGATTGAGAGGCTAAAAAAGGGTTGCAGATGCTGTTGGACTCTGACCTCCCTGCACTCGAAATGGATTTTCTGGAGCTACAGTAGCCCAATTAGCGCGTTCTCAATTGCTTTGGAATGTAGACATCTTGGGCTTTCCAGAAATGTATAATAGTCCATACTTTGCCCGATATTTGATGGCCCAAAATGGCGTTCCAAGTCAGCATAAAAATTCTGGCGTAAAATGCCCAAACTAGCACCAGAGTTGGCGTTTAACTCCAAGAAAAGCCTATGCACGTCGAAGCTTTAATGCTCAGCCCAAGCACACACCAAGTGGGCCCCAAAAGTGGTTTTCTGCACCATTTAGTTATTT
Source organism: Arachis stenosperma (assembly GCF_014773155.1). NCBI lineage: Eukaryota > Viridiplantae > Streptophyta > Magnoliopsida > Fabales > Fabaceae > Arachis > Arachis stenosperma. Next base: position 52,443,576 of record NC_080380.1, read on the forward strand.
ATGTAAACCCTAGGTTACCAGTTCACTATAAATAGGACCTTTTACTATTGTATTTTCATCTTTTGATTATCTTTGATCTTAGGATCAGGTCTTTGAACCCTTTTTTGATTGTTTCATGCTATTTGGGAGGCATGGCTGAGCCATGCCTAGACCTTGTTCTTATATATTTTCAATGGTGGAGTTTCTACACATCATAGATTAAGGTGTGGGACTCTGCTGTTCCTTATGAATTAATGCAATTACTATTGTTTTCTATTCAATTCAAGCTTATTCTTGTTGTAAGATATTCACTCGTACTTAAACCTGATGGATGTGATGATCTCTTACACTCATCATCATCCTCCCTTATGAACGCGTGCCTAACAACCACCTCCGTTATATCTACGAGAGCTTGAGTGTGTATCTCTTGGCCTCCTGGTCCACGATGCATGGTTGCCTCTCCTGACAACAGAGCCTTCCATTCCGTGCGATCAGAGTCTTCGTGTTATAAGCTAGAATCAATTGGTAGTATTCTTTAGATGGAAAGTCTAAACCTTTTCTGTGGTATTTCGAGTAGGATCTGGGATAGGATGACTGTGGCGAGCTTCAAACTCGCGACTGTGGGGTGCAGTGACAGTGCGCAAAAGGATCAATGGATTTTATTCTGACACGATCGGGAACCGACAGCTGATTAGCCATGCGGTAAATCGTAGAGTACCATTTTCACTGAGAGGATGCATGGTAGCCATTGACAACGGTCATCCACCTACATACAGCTTGCCATGGAAGGGAGTATGAATGATTGGATGAAGGCAGTAGGAAAGCAGAGGCTCAGAGGGAACAAAGCATCTTCATACGCTTATCTGAAATTCCCACCAATGAATTGCATAAGTATTTCTATCCTATTTTATGTTCTATTTCGTTCTTTTAATTATCAAAACCCCATAACCATTTGAATCCGCCTGACTGAGATTTACAAGATGACCATAGCTTGCTTCAAGCCGACAATCTCCGTGGGATTGACCCTTACTCACGTAAGGTATTACTTGGACGACCCAGTGCACTTGCTGGTCAGCTGCACGAAGTTGTGTATCACGATTTTTATGTACCAAGTTTTTGGCGCCGTTGCCGGGGATTGTTCGAGTTTAGACAACTGACGGTTCATCTTGTTTCTTAGATTATGTATTTTTCTTTTTATTTTGTCCTTCAGAATTTTTAAGAATGAATTCTAGAATTTCAGATGATGCTTTTATCATCACAGGAGCTAGTTGATTCCCATCAATTTGGCTGTTGTATGTAATGTCCTGCTGAAGCTTGGTTGACCATGTCTAATTTTTTTTAGATTGAAGCTTTAGACTAATATTACATGATTCTTGGAATTCTTATTAAAAATTTTGAGTTTCTTGTTTTCTTTTTCAAAATAATTTTCGAAAAAATACAAAAAACTTTATAAAATCAAAAAATCAAAAATATTTTTGTGTTTCTTGTTTGAGTCTAATGTCAAATTTTAAGTTTGGTGTCAATTGCATATTTCTATTTTTCTTGCATTTTTCGAAAATGTGTTCTTGTGTTCTTCATTGATCTTCAAGTTGTTCTTGATGATTTTCTTTGTCTGATCTTTAAATTCTCTTGTTTTGTGTCTTTTGTTGTTTCTCATATGCATTCTCAAATTGCTAGTGTCTCTAGTATGAAAACTTCCAAGTTTGGTGTCTTGCATATCTTTCTTTTCTTAAAAATTTTCAAAAATATGTTCTTGATGTTCATCATAATCTTCAAAGTGTTCTTGGTGTTCATCTTGACATTCAAAGTGTTCTTGCATGTATTCCTTGTTTTGATCTTAGTTTTTCATGTTTAATTTCATTGTATTATTTTTCTCTCTCATAATTAAAAATTCAAAAAAAATTCAAAATTATGTCTTTTCAAGTCAGTAATACAGAGAATTGAAGATTCAGAACATACAGCAGAGGAATCACAGAGAAAAGCTGGGCATTCAAAACGCCCAGTAAGGAAGAATATTATGGCGTTTTAACGCCAGCCAGGGTACCTGACTGGGCGTTTAACGCCCAAGAAGGTAGACAAGTGGGCGTTAAACGCCAGAATGGATACCATTCTGGGCGTTTAATGCCGGGATAGCACTAAGGAGGTAGTTTTCTTTTCAATTCAAATCTTTTTCAATTTTTCAAGTTTTAAAACTAATTTTTCAAAATCTTATCTTTTTCATATCCTCTCTTATCAATCATATCTTTTTCAAAATAAAATCTTTTTCATTTTTCTTTTAATATTTTCGAAAATTCTTGCTAACAATTTATGTTGTGATTCAAAAATTTCAAGTTTGTTATTTTCTTGTTAAGAAAGGTTCAATATTTGAATTTTAGAATCATATCTTTTAATTTCTTGTTAGTCAAGTCAGCAATTTTAAAAATCAATTTTTTAAAATTCTTTTTCAATCATATCCTTTCAATCATATCTTTTTTTTTTCAAATCATATCTTTTGCAAATCACATTTTTTTTTTAATTTTGATTTCAAAAATCTTTTCTAACTTCTTATCTTTTCAAAAATTGATTTTCAAATATTTTCACTATTTCTCATTTTTTTTCAAAACCACCTAACCACTTTTCCACTCCCAATTTTCGAAAATCACAAACCACTTTTTCAAAAATCTTTTTAATTTTCGAAAACTCTCTATCTCATCTCCTTCTATTTAATCACTAATACTCCTCCTCTCTTAATAATTCGGACTCCCTCTCTCTCTATAAGTTCGAATTCTTCTCTCTACCTCATCCTTCTATTTTTTTCCCTCTGACACATCAAAAAATCTCTATACTGTGACATAGAGGATTCCATACCTTCTTTATTTTCTTCTCTTTCATATGAGTAGGAACAAAGATAAAGGCATTCTTGTTGAAGCTGATCCTGAACCTGAAAGGACTCTGAATAAGAAGCTAAGAGAAGCTAAAGCACAACTCTCTGGAGAGGACCTGACAGAAATTTTTGAAAAAGAAGAAGACATGGCAGCCGAAAATAACAACAATGCCAACAATGCAAGGAAGGTGCTTGGTGACTTTACTGCACCAACTCCCGACTTCTACGGGAGAAGCATCTCTATTCCTGCCATTGGAGCAAACAACTTTGAGCTTAAGCCTCAATTAGTTTCTCTACTGCAACAGAATTGCAAGTTTCATGGATTTCCATTGGAAGATCCTCATCAGTTTTTGGCTGAATTTTTGTAAATCTGTGACACTGTTAAGACCAATGGAGTTGATCCCAAGGTTTACAAACTTATGCTTTTCCCTTTTACTGTAAGAGACAGAGCAAGTATATGGTTGAACTCATAACCTAGAGACAGCCTGGCCTCTTGGGAAAAGCTGGTGGTGCACGAAATTGTGATCATCAATGGCGCCATCAACATGGTATGCTCAATTGCAATCTCAACTCTTTATCACAACTTCGCACAACTAACCAGCAAGTGCACTGGGTCGTCCAAGTAATAAACCTTACGCGAGTAAGGGTCGATCCCACGGAGATTGTTGGTATGAAGCAAGCTATGGTCACCTTGTAAATCTTAGTCAGGCGAATTCAAATGGTTATGGGTGATATACGAATAAAGCATAAAACAAGGATAGAGATACTTATGTAATTCATTGGTGAGAACTTCAGACAAGCGAATGGAGATGCTTTGTCCCTTCCGTCTCTCTGCTTTCCTACTGTCTTCATCCAATCCTTCTTACTCCTTTCCATGGCAAGCTGTATATTGGGTATCACCGTTGTCAATGGCTACAGTCTCGTCCTCTCAATGAAAATGTTCAACGCACCCTGTCACGGCACGGCTAATCATCTGTCGGTTCTCAATAAGGTGGAATAGAATCCATTGATTCTTTTGCGTCTGTCACTAACGCCCAGCCTTTAGGAGTTTCAAGCTCGTCACAGTCATTCAATCATTGAATCCTACTCAGAATACCACAGACAAGGTTTAGACCTTCCGGATTCTCTTGAATGTCGCCATCAATTCTAGCTTATACCACGAAGATTCCGATTAAGGAATCCAAGAGATAAACATTCAAGCCTTGTTTGCTTGTAGAACAGGAGTGGTTGTTAGGCACGCGTTCATAAGTGAGAATGATGATGAGCGTCACATAATCATCACATTCATCAAGTTTTTGAGTGCGAATGAATATCTTGTAATAAGAACAAGCTGAATTGAATTGAAGAACAATAGTAATTGCATTAATACTCGAGGTACAGCAGAGCTCCACACCTTAATCTATGGTGTGTAGAAACTTCACCGTTGAAAATACATAAGAACAAGGTCTAGGCATGGCCGAATGGCCAGCCCCCATGATCTAAGAACTAGACATCCGAAGATGATCCTAAGGTCGAAAAATGATCAAAAGATGAAAATACAATAGCAAAAGGTCCTATTTGTAGAGAACTAGTAGCCTAGGGTTTACAGAAATGAGTAAATGACATAAAAATCCACATCCGGGCCCACTTGGTGTGTGCTTGGGCTGAGCATTGAAGCTTTCATGTGTAGAGACTTTTCTTGGAGTTAAACGCCAGCTTTTGTGCCAGTTTGGGCGTTTAACTCCCATTCTTGTGCCAGTTCCGGCGTTTAACGCCGGGCAGTTTTGAGCTGATTTGGAACGCCAGTTTGGGCCATCAAATCTCGGGCAAAGTATAGACCATTATACATTGCTGAAAAGCTCAGGATGTCTACTTTCCAACGCCATTGAGATCGCGCCAATTGGGCTTCTGTAGCTCCAGAAAATCCACTTCGAGTGCAGGGAGGTCAGAATCCAACAACATCTGCAGTCCTTTTCAGCCTCTGAATCAGATTTTTGCTCAGGTCCCTCAATTTCAGCCAGAAAATACCTGAATTCACAGAAAAACACACAAACTCATAGTAAAGTGCAGAAAAGTGAATTTTAACTAAAAACTAATAAAAATATAATAAAAACTAACTAAAACATACTAAAAACATACTAAAAACAATGCCAAAAAGCGTATAAATTATCCGCTCATCACAACACCAAACTTAAATTGTTGCTTGTCCCCAAGCAACTGAAAACCAAATAAGATAAAAAGAAGAGAATATGCAATGAATTCCAAAAACATCTATGAAGATCAGTATTAATTAGATGAGCAGGGCTTTTAGCTTTTTGCCTCTGAATAGTTTTGGCATCTCACTCTATCCTTTGAAATTCAGAATGATTGGCTTCTTTAGGAACTCAGAATCCAGATAGTGTTATTGATTCTCCTAGTTAAGTATGATGATTCTTGAACACAGTTACTTTATGAGTCTTGGCCGTGGCCCAAAGCACTCTGTCTTCCAGTATTACCACTGGATACATACATGCCACAGACACATAATTGGGTGAACCTTTTCAGATTGTGACTCAGCTTTGCTAGAGTCCCTAATTAGAGGTGTCCAGGGTTCTTAAGCACACTCTTTTTGCCTTGGATCACAACTTCATTATTTTTTCTTTTTCTTTTCTTTTTTTTTTGCATAAACTTCTTCTCTTTTTTTTTTTTTTTGAATTCACTGCTTTTTCTTGCTTCAAGAATCATTTTTATGATTTTTCAGATCCTCAGTAACATGTCTCCTTTTTCATCATTCTTTCAAGAGCCAACATTCATGAACAACAAACTTAAAAGACATATGCACCGTTCAAGCATACATTCAGAAGTCAAAGTATTGCCACCACATCAAAATAATTAATCTGTTATAAAATTTAAAATTCATGCAATTCTTCTCTTTTTCAATTAAGAACATTTTTCATTTAAGAAAGGTGATGGATTCATAGGACATTCATAACTTTAAGGCATAGACACTAACACACTAATGATCATGTAATAAGACACAAACATGGATAAACATAAGCATAAAATTCGAAAAACGGGAAAATAAAGAGCAAGGAAATTAAAGAACGGGTCCACCTTAGTGATGGTGACTTGTTCTTTCTCTTGAAGATCTTATGGAGTGCTTGAGCTCCTCAATGTCTCTTCCTTGCCTTTGTTGCTCCTCTCTCATGATTCTTTGATCTTCTCTAATTTCATAGAGGAGGATGGAATGTTCTTGGTGCTCCACCCTTAGTTGTCCCATGTTGGAACTCAATTCTCCTAGGGAGGTGTTGATTTGTTCCCAATAGTTTTGTGGAGGAAAGTGCATCCCTTGAGGTATCTCAGGGATTTCATGATGAGTGGGATCTCTTGTTTGCTCAATCCTTTTCTTAGTGATGGGCTTGTCCTCATCAATGGGGATGTCTCCCTCTATGTCAATTCCAACTGAATAACAGAGGTGACAAATAAGATGAGGAAAGGCTAACGTTGCCAAGGTAGAGGACTTGTCCGCCACCTTATAAAGTTCTTGGGCTATAACCTCATGAACTTCTACTTCCTCTCCAATCATGATGCTATGAATCATGATGGCCCGGTCTATAGTTACTTCGGACCGGTTGCTAGTGGGAATGATTGAGCGTTGGATAAACTCGTACCATCCCCTAGCCACGGGCTTGAGGTCATGCCTTATCAGTTGAACCGGCTTCCCTCTTGAATATCTCTTCCATTGGGCACCCTCTTCACAGATGTCTATGAGGACTTGGTCCAACCTTTGATCAAAGTTGACCCTTCTAGTGTAAGGGTGTTCATCTCCTTGCATCATGGGCAAGTTGAATGCCAACCTTACATTTTCCGGACTAAAATCTAAGTATTTCCCCCGAACCATTATAAGCCAATTCTTTGGGTTCGGGTTCACACTTTGATCATGGCTCTTGGTGATCCATGCATTGGCATAGAACTCTTGAACCATTAAGATTCCGACTTGTTGAATGGGGTTGGTAAGAACTTCCCAACCTCTTCTTCGAATCTCATGTCGGATCTCCGGATATTCACTCTTTTTGAGTTTGAAAGGGACCTCGGGGATCACCTTCTTCAAGGCCACAACTTCATAGAAGTGGTCTTGATGCACCCTTGAGATGAATCTCTCCATCTCCCATGACTCGGAGGTGGAAGCTTTTTCCTTCCCTTTCCTCTTTCTAGAGGTTTCTCCGGCCTTAGATGCCATAAATGGTTATGGAAAAACAAAAAGCAATGCTTTTACCACACCAAACTTAAAAGGTTTGCTCGTCCTCGAGCAAAAAAAGAAAGAAGAGAGTAGAAGAAGAAGAAATAGAGGAGATGGAGATGGCTTTGTGGTTCGGCCAAAGGGGGAGAAGTAGTGTTTAGGTTGTGTGAAAATGAAGGAGTGAAGATGGGTTTATATAGGGGTGGAGAGAGGGGTAGGGTTCAGCTGTGGGAGGGTGGGTTTGGGAGGGAAAGTGGTTTAAATTTGAATGGTGAGGTACGTGGGGTTTTATGAAGGATGGATGTGAGTGGTGAAGAGAAAGATGGGATTTGATAGGTGAGGGATTTTTGTGTAAGAGTGGTTGAGGTGATTGGTGAATGGGTGAAGAAGAAGAGAGAGGGTGGTGGGGTAGGTGGGGATCCTGTGGGGTCCATAGATCCTGAGGTGTCAAGGAAAAGTCATCCCTGCACCAAGTGGCGAGCAAAAATGCTCTTCATGCCAATTCTGGCGTTAAACGCCGGGCTGGTGCCCATTTCTGGCGTTTAACGCCAACTTCTTGCCCTTTCCTGGCGTTTAATGCCAGTCTGGTGCCCCTTTCTGGCGTTAAACGCCCAGAATGGTGCCAGACTGGGCGTTAAACGCCCATTTGCTGCCCTTACTGGCGTTTAAACGCCAGCAAGGTCTTCCTCCAGAGTGTGCTATTTTTCTTTCTGTTTTTCATTCTGTTTTTTCTTTTTCAATTAATTTTGTGACTTTCCATGATCATCAACCTACAGAAAACATAAAATAACAAAGGAAAATAGATAATTATAACATTGGGTTGCCTCCCAACAAGCGCTTCTTTAATGTCAGTAGCTTGACAGAGGGCTCTCATGGAGCCTCACAAATACTCAGAGCAATGTTGGAACCTCCCAACACCAAACTTAGAGTTTGAATGTAGGGGTTCAAAACCAAACTTAGAAGTTGGTTGTGACCTCCCAACACCAAACTTAGAGTTTGACTGTGGGGGCTCTGTTTGACTATGTTTTTAGAGAAGCTCTTCATGCTTCCTCTCCATGGTGACAGAGGGATATCCTTGAGCCTCAAACACAAAGGATTCTTCATTCACTTGAATGATCAATTCTCCTCTGTCAACATCAATCACAGCCTTTGCTGTGGCTAGGAAGGGTCTGCCAAAGATGACAGATTTATCCATGCACTTCCCAGTCTCTAGGACTATGAAATCAGCAGGGATGTAATGGTCTTCAATCTTTACTAGAACATCCTCTACAAGTCCATAAGCTTATTTTCTTCAATTGTCTGCCATCTCTAGTGAGATTCTTGCAGCTTGTACCTCAAAGATCCCTAGCTTCTCCATTACAGAGAGAGGCATGAGGTTTATGCTTGACCCTAGGTCACACAAGGCCTTCTTGAAGGTCATGGTGCCTATGGCACAAGGTATTGAGAACTTCTCAGGGTCCTGTCTTTTTTGAGGTAATTTCTGCCTAGACAAGTCATCCAATTCTTTGGTGAGTGATGAGCAGATATTTTATACGCTTTTTGGGGGTAATTTCATGTAGATTTTAGTATGTTTTAATTAGTTTTTAATAGAATTTTATTAGTTTTTAAGCAAAAATCATATTTCTAGACTTTATTATGAGTTTGTGTGTTTTTCTGTGATTTCAGGTATTTTCTAGCTGAAATTGAGGGAGTTGAGCAAAAATCTGAGTTAGGCTGAAAAAGGACTGCTGATGCTGTTGGATCCTGACCTCCCTGCACTCGAAATGGATTTTCTGGAGCTACAAGAGTCCAATTGGCGTGCTCACAACGGCGTTGGAAATTAGACATCCAGGGCTTTCCAACAATATATAATATTTCATACTTTGTGCGAATAAAGATGACATAACTTGGCGTTGAACGCCAAGTACATGCTGCTGTCTAGAGTTAAACGCCATAAACACGTCATGATCCGGAATTGAACGCCCAAAACACGTTATAACTTGGAGTTCAACTCCAAGAAAAGCCTCAGTTCGTGGATAGCTCTAGTCCCAGCCCCAGCACACACCAAGTGGGCCCCAGAAGTGGATTTCTGCACCAATTATCTTAGTCTACTCATATTTTGCAAACCTAGGTTACTAGTTTACTATTTAAACAACTTTTAGAGAATTATTTTGTACCTCATGACATTTTCAGATCTGAACTACATACTTTTTGACGGCATGAGTCTCTAAACTCCATTGTTGGGGGTGAGGAGCTCTGCAACGTCTCGATGAATTAATACAATTGTTTCTATTTCACTCAAACGTGTATATGGTCCGATCTAAGATGTTTATTTGCACTTAATTGTGAAGAAGGTGATGATCCGTGACACTCATCACCTCCCTCAATCCATGAACGTGTGCCTGATAAACACCTCCGTTCTACATCAGACTGAATGAGCTTCTCTTAGATTCCTTAATCAGAATCTCCGTGGTATAAGCTAGAATTGATGGCGGCCACTCTTGAGAATCCGGAAGGTCTAAACCTTGTCTGTGGTATTCCAAGTAGGATTCAAGGATTGAATGGCTGTGACACGCTTCAAACTCGCGATTGCTGGGCGTGATGACAAACGCAAAAGGATCAATGGATCCTATTCCAACATAATCGAGAACCAACAGCTGATTAGCCGTGCTGTGACAGAGCATAGGAACATTTTCACTGAGAGGATGGGAGGTAGCCACTGACAATGGTGACACCCTACATACAGCTTGCCATAGACGTGCCTTACAAACAATTGAGATGAATATTACATTGCAGAAATTCAGAGGACAAAGCATCTCCAAAACTCCAACATATTTCTCATTACTGCACAACAAGTAACGCTTTTATTCTCTTTTATTTTTCCAATCTAATAATTCCAACTGATAATTTTAATTAATATCCTGACTAAGAATAATAAAATAAACATAGCTTGCTTCAAACCAATAATCTCCGTGGGATCGACCCTTACTCACGTAAGGTATTACTTGGACGACCCAGTGCACTTGCTGGTTAGTTGTGCGGATCACAAATTCGTGCACCATGTTTTTGGCGCCGTTGCCGGGGATTATTCGAGTTTGAACAACTAAAGGTTTATTTTATTTCTTAGATTAGGAATAATTTATTTTTATTGTATAGAGTCATTAAATTCTGATAGGATAGTTTCTTTTAAAAAAAAATATTATTTTTTTTATTAATTGTTAATTTTTCGTGAGTCTAGTGTCTTGTTCTAAGTTTGGTGTCAATTGCATCTTTTATATTTTTCTCTAGAATTTTCGTATTAGTGTTCTTTGTTCTTCCTTGATATTCAAGTTGTTCTTGTTTATTTTCATTGTTTGATCTTTACTTTTTCTTGTTTTGTGTCTTTTCTTGTTTTTCTTGTGCTTTTTCAAAACATTAACTTTTAAAAATTATACTTTTATCCATAAAAATAATACATCTTTAAAATACATTACATTCTTAGCTCAGTTGATTATAGCGTGGGTTTATGTTCTTAGCAATTGGGCACCTTCTTTTTAAAATCCTTTTTCAAAAATAATTTTTCTTGATTTAATCTTGTGCCAAACTTTAAGTTTGGTGTTTTCTTGTTAATCTTTTCATAATTTTCGAAAATTTTCTTAAAGTTTTCTAAAAATTTTAAGTTTGGTGTTCTTCATTTTGTCCTTGGTGTTCTTGTGAATCTTCAAGGTGTTCTTGAGTTTTTCTTGTGTCTTGATCTTAAAATTTTTAAGTTTGGTGTTCCTTGGTGTTTTCCCTCCAAAATTTTCTAAAATAAGGAGCATTAGATCTAAAAATTTTAAGTCTTGTGTCTTTTATGTGTTTTTCTCTTTCATCATAAAATTCAAAATTCAAAAAAAAATATCTTTTCTAACTAATTTTAAAACTACATTTTCGAAATTTTTATATAAAATTCAGATTTCAATTTCAAAATTTTTCGAAAAATTTTCACAAAATATTTTCAAATTTTTTTTTATATATTCCGTTTTTATTTATTCCACTTCTATAAAATAAATAATATCAACATACATATCATCTCCCTTGTTCCATCATGGAATTAAGCGAAAATGAACAGTCCAGGAGGACTCTAGGGTCATATGCTAACCCTACTACTGCTTCATATGGGAGTAGTATCTGTATACCCTCCATTGGAGTTAGTAGCTTTGAGTTGAATCCTCAACTCATTATCATGGTGCAGCAAAACTGCCAGTATTCCGGTCTTCCACAGGAAGAACCTACAGAGTTTCTGGCACAATTTTTACAAATTGCTGACACAGTACATGATAAGGAAGTAGATCAGGATGTCTACAGATTATTACTGTTCCCATTTGCTGTAAAAGATCAAGCTAAGAGGTGGTTAAATAACCAACCTAAGAACAGCATAAAAACATGGAAGCAGCTGTCAGAAAAATTCCTGAGTCACTATTTCCCTCCAAAACGGATGACACAGCTAAGGCTAAGCATCCAAGGCTTCAAACAAGGAGATAACGAATCCCTTTATGATGCCTGGGAGAGATACAGAGAGATGCTAAGAAAATGCCCCTCTGAAATGTTTTCAGAATGGGTGCAATTAGACATCTTCTACTATGGGCTTACAGAAAAAGCTCAGATTTCTCTAGACCACTCAGCTGGTGGATCTATACATATGAGAAAAACAATTGAAGAAGCTCAAGAGCTTATTGATACAGTTGCCAGAAATCAGCATTTGTACCTAAGTAGTGAATCTTCCATGAAAAAAGAAGCTAAAACAGTAACTGCTGAACTCAGTCCTGTAGATCAGGCTAATGAAATCAATCAGCAATTAGACTTTCTAACTCAGCAGCTAGCCGAATTCAAGGAAATACTACAGGAAACAAGAATGGCTAACAGGAATATGGAAGTACAGTTAAAGCAAACAGAAAAGCAACTGTCAAAACAAATAGCAGAAGAATGCCAAGCAGTTCAATTAAGAAGTGGGAAAACATTAAATACCTCACTTCAAAGCAGCAGGAAGCCAAGAAATGAACAAATGGCTACTCAAAATCCCTCTGAGGACAATCAGAGCCCAGAGAGGAATAAAGCTGGCGCTGAACGCCCAGCCCATGCTCATTCCTGGCATTCAACGCCAGAAACAAGCATGAATCCGGCGTTGAACGCCCAAAGGGAGCATAGTTCTGGCGTTCAGACGCCAGTAACAAATAAGGAGGTGGCGTCTAACGCCACTCCAGCTTCCACCCCTGGCATTCAAATGCCAGTGGGGGATCAGTCACATACAAGTGCTGATAACAACCCTTCTAAAAAGGCTTCCCAACCCACTTCTGTAGGTAATAAACCTGCAGCAACTAAGGTTGAGGAATACAAAGCCAAAATGCCTTATCCTCAAAAACTCCGCCAAGCAGAACAGGATAAGCAATTTGCCCGCTTTGCAGACTATCTCAGGACTCTTGAAATAAAGATCCCGTTTGCAGAAGCACTTGAGCAAATACCCTCTTATGCTAAGTTCATGAAAGAGATCTTAAGTCATAAGAAGGATTGGAGGGAGACTGAAAAAATTTACCTCACTGAAGAATGCAGTGTAGTCATTTTGAAAAGCTTACCTGAGAAGCTTAAAGATCCTGGGAGCTTTATGATACCATGCACATTAGAGGGTACTTGTACCAAGCAAGCTTTATGTGATCTTGGGGCAAGTATCAACCTAATACCTGCATCTACTATCAGAAAGCTTGGTTTAACTGAAGAAATCAAACCAACCAGGATATGTCTTCAACTTGCTGATGGCTCCATTAAATACCCATCAGGCGTGATTGAGGACATGATTGTCAAGGTTGGGCCTGATGGTGTTTTTGCGGAAAACGAATTTTCCAAACACATAGATCTAACCGGCAAGTGCACCGGGTCGCATCAAGTAATAATAACTCACGAGAGTGAGGTCGATCCCACAGGGATTGATGGATCAAGCAATTTTAGTGGGTGATTAGTTTAGTCAAGCTAACATTAAAGTGAATTTGGATGAAGTGTAGCCAACAGAAAGTAAATTGCAAGAAAAATTAAAGTGCAGAAAATAAAATTGGCAAGTAACTTAAAGAGCAAGAAATGTAAATTGCAAGAATCTTAAATGGCAAGGGATGTAAATTGCATGAAAAGTAAAGGGGGGTTGGGTGCTGGAAATTAAATGAAAGCAATAGATTAAGCAATTGGAAATTTAAATTGCAGAAAATGTAAATGTGCAGGAAATTTAAAGAGAGCAGTAAAGCAAAGTATAGAACAATTGCATAGAGATTAACTTGCAGGAAAGTAATTTGGGATCATGAACAGAAATGTAAAATGAAGAATAAGTGCAGAAGAGTTAAATTGCTTGAAAGTTACTTGAAAGCCAATGGAACAGTGAAAATAGAAGAGCAGCCAAGAATTCAACTCAATTTCAAAATAAAATTGAGGATCTCAAGGAATCAAAGAGACTAGAAAACAAGTCTAGATCTCACTCCCTTCCTTGATCCAACCAAGAAACAGATTGAAGAAGAAATGAAGATGGAAGCAGTAAATGAAGATTCAGATTCAATTCTCAATTTTCTAAAATTATGCAGAAGAACAAAGCAGAGATGTTGCGGATGGAGAATGAAAACAGAATTCCTTTCAATCTCAATCCAAAATTCAAACAGAAAGGGAAATTAAGAGAGAGAGCTCTCAATTCCTAAATTTAAGACAGAAGAAAAATAAAAGAAAGAGCTCCCCCACAAAGATGGAATTGATGCCTTTATATAGGCTTTACAAAATGAAAAATGAAAATGAAATTAAAACAAAATAAAAATCCTAATCTAATTGATCCATGTGCCTTTGAGTCATGTTGAGTGGGCTTTGCTTGCTTTGGATTTGAGGGAAATGGGTCTTGGATGGCCTTGGTTCAATTGGTGAAGATTTGAGTTCGAAGGGAATTTAAATTGAATTTTGATTGAATTTGGCCCATGAAATTCACTCCCAGGAGGCTGCCCTGCCCTTGTGGAGGGCAGGGCAAAAAATTGATGCATGGTGCGTGCTTTTGGTGCGGCTTGGTGCTGCCTTGGCGCAGCCTGATGCGTGAAACGCTGCCCTGCCCACGCCAAGGGCAGGGCAAGAAAATTTGATGCGCCAGAATTGTGTTGGTGCGTGCGTTGATGCTTGCCGGTGTGGCCATGGTGCTGCCAGGAGCGCAAAACGCTGCCCTGCCCGCGCCAAGGGCAGGGCAGAAAATTGTGGTGCTGCCAGGAGAGGATCGTGGTGCGCGCTGGTGCTGCCAAGGAAGGATTTTGGTGCGCGCGTTGGTGCTTGGTGCGCCAAATTTGTGTGCTTTCCAAATGCTGCCCTGCCCGCGCCAAGGGCAGGGCAGGGTCCTTTCCTTCATGTCCCAAGTTCGAATCACGGAGGAGGCAAACACGCTACTTCTTTTCCTTGGTTTATTTTTGCTTATTTTTGGCCCTTAAAGATGCCTCTCGTTCCTGCCTCAATTCTGCGCCAAATATAGATTGTGATATATCGTTGGAAAGCTCTGAATGTCAGCTTTCCAACGCAGCTGGAAGCACATCAATCGGACGTCTGTAGCTCAAGTTATAGCCCTTTGAAGGAGGCATGGTCATGCTGTTAGCGCCCAGATTTTAACTTAGCCAAAATTTTGCTTCCAAGACTTAATGTGCATCACGATCCTGCCCTTGGCAAGGGCAGGGCAGAATCGTGCTGGCTGCTTCCTTCCTTGATTTTGTCATGGGCCACGCTTTTAAAAGCGTGGCCTAAGGCTCCAAAGTGTACCCCAACTTCAAAGTGTACCCCAAAGCTCTTTTTTTCTCCTTTTTTGTGCTTCTTTGCTTCTTTTTCTTCTTATTTCCTACAAGATTTATAAAATTAAAATATCAAGAAAATATATCATTTAAGTACAAAAAGCATTCAATATTTAAGCACAAATCATCAATTTCTTGTATGAAAAAGCATAGAAAAAGGGTATATGATGACTTGTCATCACAACACCAAACTTAAACCTTGCTTGTCCCCAAGCAAGAAAAGAATCATGCAATAAAGATTGACAATCCAAGGTAAGAAGAATAGCAACTCAATGTTCATGGTAAGCTAGTTTTCTATGCATGCTACAATTACAAAAGAGATGTAAATGATTGATGCTTCTATCTAGCTTATTTTATGAAATCATTTTCTTATAATTCTTCCTTGAAACAAGCTTTTGATTTTTTTTATTTTATTTTTTTTTTTAGCTTCTCCTTTTGGGTGCTTTGCCCCATGAGTTAATAACAAAGCTACGACATCTAAATGCTTTGTTTTCAAGTATTACCACTTGATACATAAGCACCACAAGCATTTAATTAGAGGACTTCATTAAGCTCATTTTTCTTTTCTTTTCTTGACTCTCTAATCATTGATGCTCAGAGCCTTGAGCTTTGAGGGAGTGCTTTTGCACTTGAGCCTAGCCTTAACTTCTAAGTGTTTTGTTTTCAAGCATTTGGCTTGATACATAAACACCACAAGCACTTAGCAAATAAATTGCCATTGGTACTCAGAGCCTTCAGCTTTCTCATTCTTTCCCTTTTTCTTTTTTTGCTTTAATTGTATTTGCTTCCTTCAAGGTTTTCATGATTTCAAAAGATTTCACAAAATGTTCTAGATGAAAAACTTCAATTAAATAAAATCCAATGCAATTGAGCAACAATTAATCATACTAGCTTTCCAATACTTGTATGCACATGCTAAAATCTTCTTTAATGCCTTGTTTGTTTATGATCATGATGCTTTATTGCTTTTGAATTCACAAAGCTCAAGTTGGTAGTTATAATGCCACAGCAACATGTTACAAATCAAAATTTAGGCTATGCTTATTCATACCACACATGCATACAAAGAAGATAATGTGACAATCATGCAATTTAAAGTGCTAGAAATAAATGAGAGGAAAAGGAACTTTACAACCTTGTAATCCATCTTCTCTATTGTTGTCATTTTCCTCCCATTCTTCTCCTTCCCATACCAAATTAGAATGCTTGCTCTTCCTCAAGCAACAATTAGAACAATGGTGGTGGGGTCTAAAATAGATCATGAATGTCTCACACAAAAGGATGTCAGTAGCATATGTGTTTAGGCAAGCAAGATTAAGAGTAACCATCAAGGCACAGAGAAATAAAAACACTATGATTGCAAACATAAGATGGTGTGCATGATACATTGCATAAAAATATAAGTGGCACACAAAACTTAGTGTGACACTTTCTCTTGGAATTGATGCAAGTATCTTGTAAGTATTTGAACCAAATTTTGTTGCATAGCAACACCAAACTTAGAATGCAATCATATGTCAATTTATTTGAACTAAAACTAAACAAAAGAAACTGTTATATGTTAAATACAATCACCGAGCCAAGAATATGTCATGAATAAGGATCTCTTGGTGATATATTAACAAAAACAGTTAAGAAGCAAAATAAGTGGAAGTATTAAAAATAAAGAAGTAACTAAAGCAAACAGAATAATAAAGTGTCAAACCAAAAGAAAAACAACACTACAAAGGCCTTATGATTATGCAGACAAGTGGTGTTGCTTAATGAATTGCATAAAAAATAAGTGGCACACCAAACTTAGAATCTTGGTGTGTCACTTTCATTTTTGATTTGATGCAATCATCCAAAAAGATTGAGAACAATTTGTTGCAAGGCAACACCAAACTTAGAATGTAACCATATGCCAATTTATTGAATTTAAACAAAGCATAGAAAGAAATGTACCTACGGTTGGGTTACCTCCCAACAAGTGCTCTTTTAGTGTCATTAGCTTGACATGTTGCTCTTCACTTTCTTCCTCTTCTTCCAATTGGTTAAGAGGAATGACTCCAAGAGGGGAGAAGTTTCAGCTCTTGTCCCCTTTCTTGGTTTCCTCTCAGCAAGCTTTCTTTTGAAGTTGGCTTGGTTGAGCTTGCTTGCTGACTTAGGGACAGAATTGGTGCTCTTGTTAGTTGCCTTCACTTCTTTGAGTCCAGGTCTTGGTGGTTGTGTGATTATTGGAGTTTTGTATTCATCCAAAGCCTTTTGAATTGGTGGTTCCATGAGCTTTTCTGCTTCACTTGAGTTTGGACGTTCTTGATTGTCCTCCTCACTAGTTTGTTCTTCCCCTTCCTCTTTTACACTCAACATTTGCTTTAGTAGCTCTTTCATGGAGGAGGTTTGTTGATCTTCCCAAGCTTTCTTCATCTCCTCTTCATACCTTTCAATCATGGATTCAAGTGTTGAGAGTTGTTGGGTCAGGAAAGTTTGTGAGAGTTGTGAGTCTTCATGTTCCCTTGTCATCTCAAGTGCAATTTCATTTTCAACCACCTTGTTCTTCGTTGAAAGTTCACTTGATACAGTAGCCTCTTCCTCTTGTTTTTCCTCCTTCTTTGTTGCACTCACCACTTGAGCTAACATTATTTCCATGTTTTTGAATGAATTTTCTTGCTCGTTCCATGATATCTGTAACTCCCTCTCATATTTTTCAAACATGGTCTCAAGCTTTGAGAGGCTTTGGTTCATGGAAGTTTGTGTGGGTGGTGAGTTTTGAAAGGGGCTTTCTGTTGAAGTATGGTCAAGTGATGATGTCTTTGGATGAATATCATATGGAGCACTAGAATTCCCTTCCCAGCCATCATTAGAATCATGACTTGCATCATTTTGTGGTGGAAGGAAATATCCCATATGGTTCTCTTGCTCATCTTGTGTTTCTGAAGCAAATCTCCATGAGTTGGAGTGCTCAGAATGTGTATTTTCTTGGTGATATTCCCAGCCATCATTAGAGATCGGTGATGGTGGGTGATATCCCATAAAATTTTGTTTGACCATAAGATGAGTTGAACTCCATTTGTATTTTGTAAACATCAATGAAATTAGAAATTCATGTCACAGGGATAGAATTTCTTAGTGAGGCAATAACTCAAACACCTTGCTATCAATTTAAAACAGAGAACAAAAACAAAAAAATGCTTGATCTAGACTTCTCACCCACTTAATCATTGTTGATCTAAATCAATCCCCGGCAACGGCGCCAAAAACTTGATGGTGTTTTTGCGGAAAACGAATTTTCCAAACACATAGATCTAACCGGCAAGTGCACCGGGTCGCATCAAGTAATAATAACTCACGAGAGTGAGGTCGATCCCACAGGGATTGATGGATCAAGCAATTTTAGTGGGTGATTAGTTTAGTCAAGCTAACATTAAAGTGAATTTGGATGAAGTGTAGCCAACAGAAAGTAAATTGCAAGGAAAATTAAAATGCAGAAAATAAAATTGGCAAGTAACTTAAAGAGCAAGAAATGTAAATTGCAAGAATCTTAAATGGCAAGGGATGTAAATTGCATGAAAAGTAAAGGGGGGTTGGGTGCTGGAAATTAAATGAAAGCAATAGATTAAGCAATTGGAAATTTAAATTGCAGAAAATGTAAATGTGCAGGAAATTTAAAGAGAGCAGTAAAGCAAAGTATAGAACAATTGCATAGAGATTAACTTGCAGGAAAGTAATTTGGGATCATGAACAGAAATGTAAAATGAAGAATAAGTGCAGAAGAGTTAAATTGCTTGAAAGTTACTTGAAAGCCAATGGAACAGTGAAAATAGAAGAGCAGCCAAGAATTCAACTCAATTTCAAAATAAAATTGAGGATCTCAAGGAATCAAAGAGACTAGAAAACAAGTCTAGATCTCACTCCCTTCCTTGATCCAACCAAGAAACAGATTGAAGAAGAAATGAAGATGGAAGCAGTAAATGAAGATTCAGATTCAATTCTCAATTTTCTAAAATTATGCAGAAGAACAAAGCAGAGATGTTGCGGATGGAGAATGAAAACAGAATTCCTTTCAATCTCAATCCAAAATTCAAACAGAAAGGGAAATTAAGAGAGAGAGCTCTCAATTCCTAAATTTAAGACAGAAGAAAAATAAAAGAAAGAGCTCCCCCACAAAGATGGAATTGATGCCTTTATATAGGCTTTACAAAATGAAAAATGAAAATGAAATTAAAACAAAATAAAAATCCTAATCTAATTGATCCATGTGCCTTTGAGTCATGTTGAGTGGGCTTTGCTTGCTTTGGATTTGAGGGAAATGGGTCTTGGATGGCCTTGGTTCAATTGGTGAAGATTTGAGTTCGAAGGGAATTTAAATTGAATTTTGATTGAATTTGGCCCATGAAATTCACTCCCAGGAGGCTGCCCTGCCCTTGTGGAGGGCAGGGCAGAAAATTGATGCATGGTGCGTGCTTTTGGTGCGGCTTGGTGCTGCCTTGGCGCAGCCTGATGCGTGAAACGCTGCCCTGCCCACGCCAAGGGCAGGGCAAGAAAATTTGATGCGCCAGAATTGTGTTGGTGCGTGCGTTGATGCTTGCCGGTGTGGCCATGGTGCTGCCAGGAGCGCAAAACGCTGCCCTGCCCGCGCCAAGGGCAGGGCAGAAAATTGTGGTGCTGCCAGGAGAGGATCGTGGTGCGCGCTGGTGCTGCCAAGGAAGGATTTTGGTGCGCGCGTTGGTGCTTGGTGCGCCAAATTTGTGTGCTTTCCAAATGCTGCCCTGCCCGCGCCAAGGGCAGGGCAGGGTCCTTTCCTTCATGTCCCAAGTTCGAATCACGGAGGAGGCAAACACGCTACTTCTTTTCCTTGGTTTATTTTTGCTTATTTTTGGCCCGTAAAGATGCCTCTCGTTCCTGCCTCAATTCTGCGCCAAATATGGATTGTGATATATCGTTGGAAAGCTCTGAATGTCAGCTTTCCAACGCAACTGGAAGCACATCAATCGGACGTCTGTAGCTCAAGTTATAGCCCTTTGAAGGAGGCATGGTCATGCTGTTAGCGCCCAGATTTTAACTTAGCCAAAATTTTGCTTCCAAGACTTAATGTGCATCACGATCCTGCCCTTGGCAAGGGCAGGGCAGAATCGTGCTGGCTGCTTCCTTCCTTGATTTTGTCATGGGCCACGCTTTTAAAAGCGTGGCCTAAGGCTCCAAAGTGTACCCCAACTTCAAAGTGTACCCCAAAGCTCTTTTTTTCTCCTTTTTTGTGCTTCTTTGCTTCTTTTTCTTCTTATTTCCTACAAGATTTATAAAATTAAAATATCAAGAAAATATATCATTTAAGTACAAAAAGCATTCAATATTTAAGCACAAATCATCAATTTCTTGTATGAAAAAGCATAGAAAAAGGGTATATGATGACTTGTCATCAGGGCCATTTGCCTTTCCTACTGACTTTGTGGTGCTGGAAATGGAGGAGCACAAGAGTGCAACTCTCATTCTAGGAAGACCTTTCCTAGCAACTGGCCGAACCCTCATTGACGTCCAAAAAGGGGAAGTAACCTTGAGAGTTGGTGCACGAAATTGCAATCACACTTTGCAATCCCGCACAACTAACCAGCAAGTGCACTGAGTCGTCCAAGTAATACCTTACGTGAGTAAGGGTCGATCCCACGGAGATTGTCGGCTTGAAGCAAGCTATGGTTACCTTGTAACTCTTAGTCAGGATATCAAAGATTATCAGGATTGATTGTAAAAAGCAAAAGAACATAAAACAGGTACTTGAATTGCAGTGATGGAGAATAGGTTGAGGTTTTGGAGATGCTCTGTCTTCTGAACCTCTGCTTTCCTACTGTCTTCTTCTTCAAACACGCAAGGCTCCTTCCATGGCAAGCTGTATGTAGGGTTTCACCGTTGTCAATGGCTACCTCCCATCCTCTCAGTGGAAATGTTCAACGCACCCTGTCACGGCACGGCTATCCAGCTGTCGGTTCTCGATCATGTCGGAATAGAATCCAGTGATTCTTTTGCGTTTGTCACTAACGCCCCACAATCGCGAGTTTGAAGCTCGTCACAGTCATTCAATCATTGAATCCTACTCAGAATACCACAGACAAGGTTTAGACCTTCAGGATTCTCTTGAATGCCGCCATCAATTCTAGCTTATACCACGAAGATTCTGATTAAGGAATCCAAGAGATATCTACTCAATCTAAGGTAGAACGGAGGTGGTTGTCAGGCACGCGTTCATAGTTGAGAATATGATGAGTGTCACGGATCATCACATTCATCCGGGTTAAGAACAAGTGATATCTTAGAACGGAAGCAAGCATGATTGAATAAGAAACAGTAGTAATAGCATTAATCCATCAAGACACAGCAGAGCTCCTCACCCCCAACCATGGGGTTTAGAGACTCATGCTGTAGAAGATACAATGAGAAACGTGTAAAGTGTCTTGAGGTACAGATACAATGTCAAAAGATCCTATTAATAGTGAACTAGTAGCCTAGGGTTTACAGAATTGAGTAAATGACAGAAAAATCCACTTCCGGGCCCACTTGGTGTGTGCTTGGGCTGAGCATTGAAGCATTTTCGTGTAGAGACTCTTTCTGGAGTTAAACGCCAGCTTTTATGCCAGTTTGGGCGTTTAACTCCAAGTTTCATGCGAGTTCCAGCGTTAAACGCTGGGAATTCTGAAGCTGATTTGCAACGCCGGTTTGGGCTATCAAATCTCGGACAAAGTATGAACTATTATACATTGCTGAAAAGCCCAGGATATCTACTTTCAACGCCGTTGAGAGCGCGCCAATTGGGCTTCTGCAGCTCCAGAAAATCCACTTCGAGTGCAGGGAGGTCAGAATCCAACAGCATCTGCAGTCCTTTTCAGCCTCTAAATTAGATTTTTGCTCAGGACCCTCAATTTCAGCCAGAAAATACCTGAAATCACAGAAAAACACACAAACTCATAGTAAAGTCCAGAAAAGTGAATTTTAACTAAAAACTAATAAAAATATAATAAAAACTAACTAAAATATACTAAAAACATACTAAAAATAATGCCAAAAAGCGTATAAATTATCCGCTCATCACAACACCAAAGAGGGGAGAGAGAAGGAGAGCAAATTCGAATGGTGTGGGGAAGGAGGGTGGCCGAATGTGTTTAAATAGGAGAGGAGGAGAAATATTCGAAAATTTGAAGGAGATTTGAGAAGATATGGAAAAAATTTGAGGAGATAATTGAGTTTTTTGAAAGAGTCTAGGAAAAAATTTGAAATAGATTTGAAGAAGACTCTAATTTTTGAGATTGGGGGGTGAATAATGAAAATTTGTAATGTGTTTATGGAGAAAGATATGGATCAAAACAAGAAATTTTGAAAAAAATTAAAGTGGGAAACAAAATCTCCTCCCCTTGCCTTTCGGCGTTAAACGCCCAGAATAGTATCTGATGACAAGTCATCTTAGCCTAGTTTCACTAGTCTTTTTCTTTTGTTTTCACTTAAATTATGCACTTTCTTGAGGTCTAAGCAAGCCAATTTGGGTAGATTTTCATGCTTCCTTTGATTGAATCAACCATAGATGAATTAATGCAATTTCATGAGGTTTTATGCTATATTTGTTACATATTGTGAAAGAATGAATATCTCATGATTTTGAGCATAGCTTTGATGTGTTTGGTTGATTAATGATAGGTGAAGAAAGCTTGGAGAAAGGTTGAAGCAAGAAGGAATGGCTAGGAGGAAGAGAGGACAAAAAGTTTGAGCAAAAGTTTGCCTCAAACTTTAGCTCAAACCTTTGGAATAAGTGAAAATGAACCAGGAAGCAAAAAGCTGGACCAAAAGTTAGCCTCAAACTTTTGCACAAACTTTTGGGTGAAAAGTTTGCCCCAACGTTAGCCCCTAACTTTTGGGCTAACGTTGGCACATGAAAAACACCCCCTGGCCACCAAAAGTTTGCGCCAACGTTAGCCTCTAACTTTTGGGCTAACGTTGGCGCCATAAGTGCACTAAGGAAGGCCAACGTTGGAGCAAAAGTTAGACCCCTAACTTTTGCACCAACGTTGGTATCAGCAAAATGAGGAAGTTGAGGTGAAAAGTTGGAGTAAAAGTTAGCCTCAAACTTTTACTCAAACTTTTACTCAAACTTTTGCAAAACTCCAACCCGGTTCAATTGGTTCACTTTGATTCCTCTCCAAACTCCAAGAGCAATCAACCAAGGCCTCTCTCAATCCAATTCCACCAAGAGCAAAGGCCCAACTCAAGGCTTGAAGATCATTTGAAGAAAGTGTATAAATAGGATAGAATTCAAGTCGTTCGGAGAGCTTTTTCTTTTAGTTTTTAGAATAGTTTTCGGAGAGCTTTTGGTATTGAGTGATCTTTAATTTCTTAGTCTTGGGGAAGGAGAATTCACTTCTCTTCCTCTTAGTTTTATTGCTTTCAATTTCAATTACAATTGTCTTGGATCTTGGGTTGGAGAATTGAAGAAATTCTGTTTCAATCTCATCCTTGGATCTCTCTGTTTATTTACTGCTTAATTGAATTTCAGTTTCGGTTAATTGCTCTTCATCTACTTTCTTTGCAATTTACATTTCCCTTGCAATTGTTCTTGTTGGATCTAGGAAGGCATTGAGATCTAGACTTGGTTTTCTAGTCTCTGGGTCCTGAGATCTGATTTCAAAGTTTACATTCTGTTTTTGCTTTTCATGTTCATTTACTTGTTTTGCTTCAGATCCGATTCAACCCAAACCCTCTTTTACTCTTCTGTTTGATGCAATTTACTTTTCCTTGTTTAAATTCAGCAAATCCAATCCCCAATCCCCTTTACAATTCCAGCCATTTACATTCCTTGCACTTTAAGATTCCGCAATCTACATTTCTTGCATTCTAAGTTTTTGCCATTTAATTTCTTGTTCTTTAAGATTTAGCACTTTAATTCCTTGCCCTCTTTAATTTCATGCAATTTACATATTCCCTTTACTTTCAATGCAATTTAATTTCTGCAAATCACAAATCACTCAACCAAATCTTGATTCGCTTGACTAAATCAACCACTAAACCAAAATTGCTCAATCCTTCAATCCCTGTGGGATCGACCTCACTCCCGTGAGTTTTTATTACTTGATGCGACCCGGTGCACTTGCCGGTGAGTTTTGTGTCGGATCGTTTTCCACACATCAGTATCCATTCTGGCGTTTAACGCCCACTTGGTGGCCTATTTGGGCATTTAACGCCCAGCCAGGTATCCTGGCTGGCGTTAAACGCCAGAAATCCCTTTATCACTGGGCGTTTTGCTAAACACCCAGGATGCTACACACCTGGCGTTAAACGCCCAGAATGGTGCCCATTCTGGCGTTTAACGCCCAAAATGGCACAATTACTGGCGTTAAACGCCCAGAATGGTGCCCATTCTGGCGTTTAACGCCCAGAATGCCCCTTACTGGCATTTTTTCGCCAGTAAGCTATTTTTCTCTGCTTTTTGCACTGAATCCTTCTGCAACTCTGTGAATTCCTCTAATTTTAATAATTGCCTTTTAGAAATATGTATCAAACCTTGATTAGACAGAACTGATGCCTTTCTAATCAATGGGTTGCCTCCCAGTAAGCGCTTCTTTACCGTCTTTAGCTGGACCTTCACTGAAAATCACTCAAGTCTCAGTTTTGAGCATTCTTGCTCAAAATTGCTTTCAAGATAATGCTTGATCCTCTGTTCATTGACAATGAACTTCTTGTCAGAATCATTATCCTGAAGCTCAACATATCCATATGGTGATACTCCTGTAATCACATATGGACCCCTCCAGCGGGACTTAAGCTTTCCTGGAAACAATCTGAGCCTAGAGTTGAAGAGCAGGACCTTTTGTCCTGGCTCAAAGACTCTGGATGACAATTTCTTGTCATGCCATTTCTTTGCCTTTTCCTTATAGATTTTTGCATTTTCAAAGGCATTGAGTCTGAATTCCTCTAGCTCATTTAGCTGGAGCAATCTTTTTTCACCAGCTAACTTAGCATCCATGTTTAGGAATCTGGTTGCCCAGTAGGCTTTATGTTCCAGTTCCACGGGCAGATGACAGGCCTTCCCATACACCAGTTGGTATGGAGAGGTTCCTATAGGAGTCTTGTATGCTGTTCTGTATGCCCACAGAGCATCATCCAAGCTCTTTGCCCAATCCTTTCTACGGGCAATAACAGTCCATTCCAGGATTCTTTTGAGCTCTCTATTGGAGACCTCAGCTTGCCCATTTGTCTGTGGGTGATACGGAGTTGCTACTTTGTGGCTAATTCCATATCTAACCATAGCAGAGTACAGTTGTTTATTGCAGAAATGAGTGCCCCCATCACTGATCAGTACTCTGGGTACACTAAACCTGCTGAAGATGTGTTTCTGGAGGAATTTCAGCACGGTCTTAGTATCATTATTGGGTGTGGCAATTGCTTCCACCCATTTAGATACATAGTCTACTGCCACTAGAATATAAGTGTTTGAGTATGATGGTGGGAAGGGGCCCATGAAGTCAATTCCCCATACATCAAACAATTCAATCTCTAAGATCCCTTGCTGAGGCATGGCGTAACCATGAGGCAAGTTACCAGCTCTTTGGCAACTGTCACAGTTACGCACAAACTCTCGGGCATCTCTATAGAGAGTAGGCCAGTAGAATCCGCATTGGAGGACCTTGGTTGCTGTTCGCTCACCTCCAAAGTGTCCTCCATATTGTGATCCATGGCAATGCCACAGGATTCTTTGTGCTTCCTCTCTGGGTACACATCTGCGGATTATTCCGTCTGCACATCTCTTAAAGAGATAAGGCTCATCCCATAGGTAGTACTTGGCATCAGAAATCAATTTTTTTCTTTGCACTCTGCTGTACTCCTGGGGTATGAACCTCACAGCTTTATAATTTGCAATATCTACAAACCATGGAGCTTCCTGAATGGCAAAGAATTGCTCATCTGGGAAGGTCTCAGAGATCTCAGTAGAAGGGAGGGACGCCTCAGCTACTGGTTCTAGTCGGGACAGATGATCAGCTACTTGGTTCTCTGTCCCTTTTCTGTCTCTTATCTCTATATCAAACTCTTGCAGAAGCAATACCCACCTTATGAGCCTGGGTTTTGAATCCTGCTTTGTGAGTAAGTACTTAAGAGCAGCATGGTCAGTGTACACAATCACCTTTGATCCTACTAAATAGGATCTAAATTTGTCAATGGCATAGACCATTGCAAGTAACTCTTTTTCTGTGGTTGTGTAGTTCTTCTGTGCGTCATTTAGAACACGGCTAGCATAATAAATGACGTGCAGAAGCTTGTTATGTCTCTGTCCCAACACTGCACCAATGGCATGGTCACTGGCATCACACATTAATTCGAATGGTAATGCCCAGTCTGGTGCAGAGATGACTGGTGCTGTGACCAGCTTAGCTTTCAGGGTCTCAAATGCCTGCAGACACTGTGTGTCAAACACAAATGGTGTGTCAGCAGCTAGCAGATTGCTCAGAGGTTTTGCAATTTTCGAAAAATCCTTTATAAACCTTCTGTAGAATCCTGCATGCCCCAGAAAGCTTCTGATTGCCTTAACATTGGCAGGTGGTGGTAATTTTTCAATTACTTCTACCTTTGCCTTATCCACCTCTATTCCCCTGCTTGAAATTTTGTGCCCAAGGACAATTCCTTCAGTCACCATAAAGTGATATTTCTCCCAGTTTAAAACCAGGTTAGTCTCTTGGCACCTTTTCAGGACAAGTGCTAGGTGGTTAAGACAGGAGCTGAATGAATCTCCATATACTGAGAAGTCATCCATGAAGACTTCCAAGAATTTCTCTACCATATCAGAGAAGATGGATAGCATGCATCTCTGAAAGGTGGCAGGAGCATTACACAGACCAAAAGGCATCCTCCTGTAGGCAAACACGCCAGAAGGGCAAGTGAATGCTGTTTTCTCTTGGTCCTGAGGATCTACTGTAATTTGGTTGTAGCCTAAATAGCCATCCAAAAAGCAATAATAATCATGCCCAGCTAGTCTTTCTAGCATTTGGTCTATGAATGGCAAAGGAAAATGATCCTTTCTGGTGGCTGTATTGAGCCTTCGGTAGTCAATACACATGCGCCACCCTGTGACTGTTCTTGTAGGAACCAGTTCATTTTTTTCATTATGAACTACTGTCATGCCTCCCTTCTTGGGGACAACTTGGACAGGGCTCACCCAGGGACTATCAGAAATAGGATAAATAATCCCAGCCTCTAGTAATTTGGTGACCTCCTTCTGCACCACCTCCTTCATGGCTGGATTTAGCCGCCTTTGTGGTTGGACCACTGGTTTGGCATTATCCTCCAATAGGATTTTGTGCATGCATCTTGCTGGGCTAATGCCCTTAAGGTCACTTATGGACCACCCAAGAGATGTCTTGTGTGTCCTTAGCACTTGAATCAGTGCTTCCTCTTCCTGTGGATTTAAAGCAGAGCTTATAATCACTGGAAAAGTGCCACCCTCTCCCAGGAATGCATACTTCAGGGATGGTGGTAGTGGTTTGAGTTCAGGTTTGGGAGGCTTATCCTCCTCCTGAGGAATTTTCAAAAATTCTTTTGTTTCCTCTGGTTCTTCCTGATCAGGCTAAGCATCCTTGAAGATGTCCTCAAGCTCTGATTCTAGACTTTCAGTCATATTGATATCTTCCACCAAAGAGTCAATAATGTCAGCGCCCATGCAGTCATTTGGTGTGTCTGGATGCTGCATAGCTTTTACAGCATTCAACTTGAACTCATCCTCATTGACTCTTAGGGTTATTTCCCCTTTTTGTACATCAATGAGAGTTCGTCCAGTTGCTAGGAAAGGTCTTCCTAGAATGAGAGTTGCACTCTTGTGCTCCTCCATTTCCAGCACTACAAAGTCAGTTGGAAAGGCAAATGGCCCAACCTTGACAATCATGTCCTCAATTATGCCTGATGGATATTTAATGGAGCCATCAGCAAGTTGGAGGCATATCCGGGTTGGTTTGACTTCTTCAGTCAACCCAAGCTTTCTGATAGTGGATGCAGGTATTAGATTGATACTTGTTCCAAGGTCACACAGGGCTATCTTGGTGCAAGCACCTTCTAATGTGCATGGTATCATAAAGCTTCCGGGATCTTGAAGCTTTTCTGGTAAGCTTTTCAGAATGACTGCACTGCATTCTTCAGTGAGAAACACATTTTCAGTTTCTCTCCAATCCTTCTTATGGCTTAAGATCTCTTTCATGAACTTAGCATAAGATGGTATTTGCTCAAGTGCCTCTGCAAACGGAATCTTTATTTCAAGAGTTCTCAGATAGTCTGCAAAGCGGGCAAATTGCTTATCCTGTTCCGCTTGGCGGAGTTTCTGTGGATAAGGCATCTTGGCTTTATACTCTTCAACCTTAGTTGTTGCAGGTTTATTCCTTACAGAGGTGGTTGGAGAAGTCTTTTTAGAGGGGTTACTATCAGCACTCTCAGGTGTCTGGTTCCCCTTTTGCGTTTGAACGCCAGGATTGGGTGGAAAATGGGCGTTTAACGCCAACTTTTCCCCCTTTTCTGGCGTTTGAACGCCATAACTGGGCAGGGAATGGGCGTTTAACGCCAGCTTTCCCTCCTTTTCTGGCGTTTGAATGCCAATAGTATTCCTCTCTGGGCTCTTACTGTCCTCAGAGGGATTTTGGATAGTGGTTTGGCTATCCTCTGTCAATTGTTCCTTTACTGACTTTTTGCTACTTTGAGCAGTGTTATTCAGTGTCTTCCCACTCCTCAGTTGAACTGCTTGGCATTCTTCTGTTATCTGTTTAGATAGCTGCTGTTTTACCTGATTCAACTGTGATTCCATGTTCTTGTTAGCAATTTTAGTCTCTTGGAGCATCTCTTTAAATTCTGCTAACTGTTTTGTCATCAGGTGTAATTGTTGAGTAAGCTCAACCATCTGTTCTTGAGGATTAGGATCAGTGGCTAATGCCATAACTTCTTCTTTTGTAGAGGACTCATGGCTAGAGTACAAATGTTGATTTCTAGCAACAGTATCTATAAGCTCTTGAGCCTCTTCAATAGTCTTCCTCATATGTATAGATCCACCAGCTGAGTGGTCTAGAGACATCTGAGCTTTTTTTGTAAGCCCATAGTAAAAGATATCCAACTGCACCCACTCTGAAAACATTTTAGAGGGGCATTTTCTCAGCATACCTCTATACCTCTCCCAGGCATTGTAAAGGGATTCATTATCCTCTTGTTTAAAGCCTTGGATGTCCATCCTTAGCTGTGTCATCCTTTTTGGAGGGTAAAAGTGATTCAGGAATTTGTCTGATAATTGTTTCCATGTCTTTATGCTTGCCGTAGGTTGATTATTCAACCACTTAGCTTGATCTCTTACAGCAAATGGAAACAGTAATAATCTGTAGACATCCTGATCCACCTCTTTATCACGTACTGTGTCAGCAATTTGTAAGAACTGTGCCAGAAACTCAGTAGGTTCTTCCTGTGGAAGACCGGAATACTGGCAATTTTGCTGCACCATGATAATGAGTTGAGGGTTTAGCTCAAAGCTGCTTGCTTTGATGGGAGGTATACAGATGCTACTCCCATATGCAGCTGTAATGGGGTTGGCATATGACCCCAGAGTCCTTTTGGACTGTTCATTCCCATTTATGTCCATATTGGAGAAAAGGGAATTGATGTGAATAGTAATCAAGATATATATGTATATATTTTTTTGAAAAGAGGAAAGATAAAAACAACAAAGAGACACCAAACTTAAAATTTTTCAAAAAATCAAACATGAATTTTCGAAATTTTAAAGAAAAACACAAAGAAGACACCAAACTTAGAATTTTTAAAGATCAAAAAGGGACTAAGGACATGCAAATTCGAAAATTAAAAGAAAAACAAAAGCATGCAATTGACACCAAACTTAAAATATGAAATTATACTTAAATAAAAGACTCTAAACCAACAAAAACAAAACGGTCCTAATCTAAGCAACAAGATAAGCCGTCAGTTGTCCAAACTCGAACAATCCCCGGCAACGGCGCCAAAAACTTGGTGCACGAAATTGCAATCACACTTTGCAATCCCGCACAACTAACCAGCAAGTGCACTGGGTCGTCCAATTAATACCTTACGTGAGTAAGGGTCGATCCCACGGGGATTGTCGGCTTGAAGCAAGCTATGGTTACCTTGTAACTCTTAGTCAGGATATCAAAGATTATCAGGATTGATTGTAAAAAGAAAAAGAACATAAAACAGGTACTTGAATTGCAGTGATGGAGAATAGGTTGAGGTTTTGGAGATGCTCTGTCTTCTGAACCTCTGCTTTCCTACTGTCTTCTTCTTCAAACACGCAAGGCTCCTTCCATGGCAAGCTGTATGTAGGGTTTCACCGTTGTCAATGGCTACCTCCCATCCTCTCAGTGAAAATGTTCAACGTACCCTGTCACGTCACGGCTATCCAGCTGTCGGTTCTCGATCATGTTGGAATAGAATCCAGTGATTCTTTTGCGTCTGTCACTAACGCCCCACAATCGCGAGTTTGAAGCTCCTCACAGTCATTCAATCATTGAATCCTACTCAGAATACCACAGACAAGGTTTAGACCTTCCGAATTCTCTTGAATGCCGCCATCAATTCTAGCTTATACCACGAAGATTCTGATTAAGGAATCCAAGAGATATCTACTCAATCTAAGGTAGAACGGAGGTGGTTGTCAGGCACGCGTTCATAGTTGAGAATATGATGAGTGTCACGGATCATCACATTCATCCGGGTTAAGAACAAGTGATATCTTAGAACGGAAGCAAGCATGATTGAATAAGAAACAGTAGTAATTGCATTAATCCATCAAGACACAGCAGAGCTCCTCACCCCCAACCATGGGGTTTAGAGACTCATGCTGTAGAAGATACAATGAGAAACGTGTAAAGTGTCATGAGGTACAGATACAATGTCAAAAGATCCTATTAACAGTGAACTAGTAGCCTAGGATTTACAGAATTGAGTAAATGACAGAAAAATCCACTTCCGGGCCCACTTGGTGTGTGCTTGGGCTGAGCATTGAAGCATTTTCGTGTAGAGACTCTTTCTGGAGTTAAACGCCAGCTTTTATGCCAGTTTGGGCGTTTAACTCCAAGTTTCATGCCAGTTCCAGCGTTAAACGCTGGGAATTCTGAAGCTGATTTGCAACGCCGGTTTGGGCCATCAAATCTCGGGCAAAGTATGGACTATTATACATTTCTGGAAAGCCCAGGATGTCTACTTTCCAACGCCGTTGAGATCGCGCCAATTGGGCTTCTGTAGCTCCAGAAAATCGACTTCGAGTGCAGGGAGGTCAGAATCCAACAGCATCTACAGTCCTTTTCAGCCTCTAAATCAGATTTTTGCTCAGGACCCTCAATTTCAGCCAGAAAATACCTGAAATCACAGAAAAACACACAAACTCATAGTAAAGTCCAGAAAAGTGAATTTTAACTAAAAACTAATAAAAATATAATAAAAACTAACTAAAATATACTAAAAACATACTAAAAACAATGCCAAAAAGCGTATAAATTATCCGCTCATCAAGAGTCAATGAGGAGGAGTTCAAGTTGAATGTTGTCAAAGCCATGCAACATCCAGACACCCCAAATGACTGCATGAGTGTTGATATTATTGACTCTCTGGTAAGAGAGGTCAATATGGCTGAGAGTCTCGAATCAGAGCTAGAGGACATCTTTAAAGATGTTCAGCATGATCTAGAGGAATCAGAGAGAATAGTAGAACGTCTGAAAATCCCTCAGGAAGAGGAAAAACCTCCTAAACCCGAGCTCAAACCATTACCACCTTCCCTAAAATATGCATTCCTGGGAGAAGGTGATACCTTTCCTGTGATCATAAGCTCTACCTTAGAGCCACAAGAAGAGGAAGCACTAATTCAAGTGCTAAGGACACACAAGACAGCTCTTGGGTGGTCCATCAGTGATCTTAAGGGTATTAGCCCAGCTAGATGCATGCACAAGATCTTACTGGAGGGTGACGCCAAGCCAGTGGTTCAACCACAAAGGCGGCTAAATCCAGCCATGAAGGAAGTAGGGCAGAAAGAGGTCACTAAGTTACTAGAGGCTGGGATTATTTATCCTATTTCTGATAGCCCCTGGGTGAGCCCTATCCAAGTCGTCCCTAAGAAAGGTGGCATGACAGTGGTTCATAATGAAAAAAATGAACTGGTTCCTACAAGAACAGTTACTGGGTGGCGTATGTGTATTGATTACAGAAGGCTCAATACAGCTACCAGAAAGGATCATTTTCCTTTACCATTCATAGACCAGATGCTAGAAAGACTAGCAGGTCATGAATACTACTGCTTTCTGGATGGATATTCAGGTTATAATCAAATTGCAGTAGATCCCCAGGATCAGGAGAAAATGGCATTCACATGTCCATCTGGAGTATTTGCATACAAAAGGATGCCATTTGGCCTGTGCAATGCACCTGCAACCTTTCAGAGGTGCATGCTCTCAATTTTCTCTAATATGGTGGAAAAATTCCTGGAAGTCTTCATGGATGACTTTTCAGTATTTGGAGACTCATTCAGCTCCTGCCTTAACCATTTAGCACTTGTTCTGAAAAGATGCCAAGAGACTAACCTGGTTTTAAACTGGGAAAAATGTCACTTTATGGTGACTGAAGGAATTGTCCTTGGGCACAAAATCTCGAACAAGGGGATAGAGGTGGATCAAGCTAAGGTAGAGGTAATTGAAAAATTACCACCACCTGCCAATGTTATGGCAATCAGAAGCTTTTTGGGGCATGCAGGATTTTATAGGAGGTTTATAAAGGATTTTTCAAAAATTGCCAAACCTCTGAGCAACCTGCTAACTGCTGACACGCTATTTATCTTTGATAAAGAGTGTCTGCAGGCATTTGAGACTCTGAAAGCTAAATTGGTTACAGCACTAATCATCTCTGCACCAGACTAGACATTACCATTTGAATTGATGTGTGATGCCAGTGACCATGCCATTGGTGCAGTGTTGGGACAAAGGCATGACAAGCTTCTGCACGTCATTTACTATGCCAGCCGGGTTCTAAATGACGCACAGAAGAATTACACAACCACAGAAAAAGAGCTACTTGCAGTGGTTTACGCCATTGACAAATTCAGATCCTATTTAGTAGGATCAAAAGTGATTGTGTACACTGATCATGCTGCTCTTAAATATCTACTCACAAAGCAGGATTCAAAACCCAGACTTATAAGATGGGTGTTGCTTCTGCAAGAGTTTGATATAGAAATAAGAGACAGAAAAGGGACAGAAAACCAAGTAGCAGATCACCTATCCCGAATAGAACCAGTAGAAGGGGCGTCCCTCCCTCTCACTGAGATCTCTGAAACCTTTCCAGATGAGCAACTCTTTGCTGTCCAAGAAGTGCCATGGTTTGCAGATATTGCAAACTACAAGGCAGTGAGATTCATACCCAAAGAGTACAGTAGACTGCAATCAAAGAAATTGATCACAGATGCAAAGTACTATCTTTGGGATGAACCATATCTCTTCAAGAGATGTGCAGACGGAGTAATCCGTAGATGTGTGCCTAAGGAAGAAGCGCAGAAGATTCTATGGCACTGCCATGGATCACAGTATGGAGGACATTTTGGAAGTGAGCGAACAGCCACAAGAGTCCTCCAATGTGGCTTCTACTGGCCTACTCTCTATAAAGATTCCCGAGCATTTGTACTTAACTGTGACAGTTGCCAAAGATTTGGCAATCTGCCTCACAGTTATGCCATGCCTCAACAAGGGATCTTGGAGATTGAGTTGTTTGATGTATGGGGTATTGACTTTATGGGACCTTTCCCACCATCATACTCAAACACTTATATTCTGGTGGCAGTGGATTATGTATCCAAATGGGTGGAGGTTATTGCAACACCCACTAATGACACTAAAACAGTGTTAAAATTCCTCCAGAAATACATCTTCAGCAGATTTGGTACCCCTAGAGTACTAATCAGTGATGGGGGCACTCATTTCTGCAATAAACAGCTTTACTCTGCTTTGGTTCGTTATGGAGTTAGTCACAGGGTAGCTACTCCATATCACCCACAGACTAATGGGCAAGCTGAAGTCTCAAATAGAGAACACAAAAGAATCCTGGAACGGACTGTAATTAACCGTAGAAGGGATTGGGCAAGAAGCTTGGATGATGCTCTGTGGGCATACAGAACAGCATTCAAGACCCCTATAGGGACCTCTCCATACCAGCTTGTGTATGGAAAGGCATGTCACTTGCCAGTGGAACTGGAACACAAGGCCTACTGGGCAACCAGATTCCTAAACCTTGATGCCAAGTTAGCTGGAGAAAAACGATTGCTCCAGCTAAATGAGCTAGAGGAATTTAGACTCAATGCTTTCGAGAATGCAAAAATTTGCAAAGAGAAAGCGAAAAGATGGCATGATAAGAAATTGTCATCCAGAGTCTTTGAGCCGGGGCAGAAAGTTCTGCTATTTAATTCTAGGCTCAAATTATTCCCTGGGAAATTAAAATCCCGGTGGAGAGGTCCATATGTAATTACAAGTGTATCACCATATGGATACGTAGAGCTTCAGGATAATGACTCTAACAAAAAGTTCATTGTTAATGGACAGAGAATTAAACATTATCTTGAAAGTAATTTCGAGCAAGAATGCTCAAAACTGAGACTTGATTAGAGCTCAGTGATAGTCCAGCTAAAGACAATAAAGAAGCGCTTGCTGGGAGGCAACCCAGCCATTTACAAAGTTTATTTACTAATTAAATAAATTTCCTTTTTTTACAGGTATGTGTCCAAGTATCTTCAAAAGATAAAATGACAATTGATTGAATTCACAGAGTTACAGGGAAATTTGGAAAGCTTACTGGCATCAAAAAGCCAGTAAGAAACGATTTGGGCGTTAAACGCCCAAAAAGAGCACCCACTGGGCGTTCAACGCCAGTAAGGGTAGCCATCTGGGCATTAAACGCCAGAAAGGAGCATCTTCTGGGCGTTGAACGCCAGAAAGAAGCACCTTCTGGGCGTTTAACGCCAGATCCACAGCATCCTGGGCGTTTAGAAAAACGCCCAGTGACAAAGGACTTCCTGGCGTTCAACGCCAGAAAGAAGCAACAGCTGGGCGTTGAACGCCCAGGAGAAGCAACATTTGGGCGTTAAACGCCCAAAACATGCAGCGTTTGGGCGTTTAACGCCAGGATGGTGGGGAGGAGGTAAAATTCGTTTTTCTTCACAATTTTTCTAATTTTTTATGTTTCAATTCATGATTTCTTGCATAAACATGTTTCAAAATATCATCCTTCAATTCCAAAAATTTTAATCCTAATTTCTAAAAACCCTAATTTCTAAAATCCCTTTCTCAAAAATATCAAATGTATCTTAATTTATAAACACAAATCTTTTTCCTTTCCAAATCTTTTTCAAATCTTTTTCAACTCATCATATCTTTTGGATTTCAAAATTGCCTCTCCCTCTATTCCTCTTCTATCCTTTATTTTGCTTGAGGACAAGCAAACCTCTAAGTTTGGTGTGATTTGCCATGATCACTGAGCTAAAACTCATCAAGATCATGGCACCTAAGGGAACAGGAAGAGCAAGGATGTGAACTTAAGGGAGCTGAAGCGTCATAAATTAATTCTTGAAGGCACCCCACAGACTAGAGGAACATCCACTTCCCAAAATACAGGTTGTTAAGTTCTAATTCTAGCTTTAACTCTGTGATAGTATTATTATAGGATTCTACCTTAGAAGTTATATAGGAGTAGTAGTAATTAGCATATCTATTTTGATTTTATTTTTAATTAAGTTATAATTTATTTTTCTCATCATCATCAAACATGAATAAAATAATAGATTTTTAGAATAAAGCGGCAATTTAATCTTTTCGAGTTCTTAATAAGGAAAATTCTAATTATTTATATGTGGTGGAAATACTTTTTTTCTTCTGAATGAATGCTTGAACAGTGCATATTTTTGATATTGAATTTTATGAATGTTAAAATTGTTGGCTCCTGAAAGAATGATGAACAAGAGAAATGTTATTGATGATCTGAAAAATCATGAAATTGATTCTTGAAGCAAGAAAAAGCAGTGAAAAAAAAATTATTGCGAAAAAAAAAATAGAGAAAGAAAAAGCAAGAAGAAAAAGCCAATAGCCCTTAAAACCAAAAGGCAAGGGTAAAAAGGATCCAAGGCTTTGAGCATCAATGGATAGGAGGGCCCAAGGAAATAAATCCAGGCCTAAGCGGCTAAATCAAGCTGTCCCTAACCATGTGCTTGTGGCATGCAGGTCCAAGTGAAAAGCTTGAGACTGAGTGGTTAAAGTCGTGATCTAAAGCAAAAGAGTGTGCTTAAGAACTCTGGACACCTCTAACTGGGGACTCTAGCAAAGCTGAGTCACAATCTGAAAAGGTTCACCCAATTATGTGTCTGTGGCATTTATGTATCCAGTGGTAATACTGGAAAACAAAGTGCTTAGGGCCACGGCCAAGACTCATAAAGTAGCTGTGTTCAAGAATCAACATATTAAACTAGGAGAATCAATAATACTATCTGAATTCTGAGTTCCTATGGATGCCAACCATTCTAAATTTCAAAGGATAAAGTGAGATGCCAAAACTGTTCAGAAGCAAAAAACTACTAGTCCCGCTCATCTAATTAGAATCTGAGCTTCACTTGAAACTCTAAGATATTATTGTTTCTTAATTTCTTTTCATCCTATTTTATTTACCTAGTTGCTTGAGAACAAGCAGCAGTTTAAGTTTGGTGTTGTGATGAGCGGATATTTTATACGCTTTTTGGGGGTAATTTCATGTAGATTTTAGTATGTTTTAATTAGTTTTTAATAGAATTTTATTAGTTTTTAAGCAAAAATCATATTTCTAGACTTTACTATGAGTTTGTGTATTTTTCTGTGATTTCAGGTATTTTCTGGCTGAAATTGAGGGAGCTGAGCAAAAATCTGAGTTAGGCTCAAAAAGGACTGCTGTTGCTGTTGGATCCTGACCTCCCTGCACTCGAAATGGATTTTCTGGAGCTACAGGAGTCCAATTGGAGCGCTCTCAACGGCGTTGGAAAGTAGACATCCAGGGCTTTCCAAAAATATATAATAGTCCATACTTTGTGCGAATAAAGACGACGTAACTTGGCGTTGAACGCCAAGTACATGCTGCTGTCTAGAGTTAAACGCCAGAAACACGTCATGATCCGGAGTTGAACGCCCAAAACACGTTATAACTTGGAGTTCAACTCCAAGAAAAGCCTCAGTTCGTGGATAGCTCTAGTCCCAGCCCTAGCACACACCAAGTGGGCCCCAGAAGTGGATTTCTGCACCAATTATCTTAGTCTACTCATATTTTGCAAACCTAGGTTACTAGTTTACTATTTAAACAACTTTTAGAGAATTATTTTGTACCTCATGACATTTTCAGATCTGAACTACATACTTTATGACGGCATGAGTCTCTAAACTCCATTGTTGGGGGTGAGGAGCTCTGCAGCGTCTCGATGAATTAATACAATTGTTTCTATTTCACTCAAACGTGTGTATGGTCCGATCTAAGATGTTTATTTGTGCTTAATTGTGAAGGAGGTGATGATCCGTGACACTCATCACCTCCCTCAATCCATGAACGTGTGCCTAACAAACACCTCCGTTCTACATCAGACTGAATGAGCTTCTCTTAGATTCCTTAATCAGAATCTCCACGGTATAAGCTAGAATTGATGGCGGCCACTCATGAGAATCCGGAAGGTCTAAACCTTGTCTGTG
The DNA here is from genome assembly GCF_014773155.1 of Arachis stenosperma. Classification (NCBI taxonomy): domain Eukaryota; kingdom Viridiplantae; phylum Streptophyta; class Magnoliopsida; order Fabales; family Fabaceae; genus Arachis; species Arachis stenosperma. The sequence goes on from NC_080380.1 coordinate 52,481,127, forward strand.
GTATTCCAAGTAGGATTCAAGGATTGAATGGCTGTGACGCGCTTCAAACTCGCGATTGCTGGGCGTGATGACAAGCGTAAAAGGATCAATGGATCCTATTCCAACATGATCGAGAACCAACAGCTGATTAGCCGTGCTGTGACAGAGCATAGGAATGTTTTCACTGAGAGGATGGGAGGTAGCCACTGACAATGGTGACACCCTACATACAGCTTGCCGTAGACGTGCCTTACAAATAATTGAGTTGAATATTACATTACAGAAATTCAGAGGACAAAGCATCTCCAAAACTCCAACATATTTCTCATTACTGCACAACAAGTAACGCTTTTATTCTCTTTTATTTTTCCAATCTAATAATTCCAACTGATAATTTTAATTAATATCCTGACTAAGAATAATAAAATAAACATAGCTTGCTTCAAACCAATAATCTCCGTGGGATCGACCCTTACTCACGTAAGGTATTACTTGGACGACCCAGTGCACTTGCTGGTTAGTTGTGCGGATCACAAATTCGTGCACCAGTGAGCAAAGGAGGTTCGTTCTCCCATGTCTCATTACCAAATAACTTGTCATTTAGCTTCATGATTGCTCCAAGGTATTTAGCAACTTGCTCTTCAGTGACATACTCATCCTCTTCAGAGGAAGAATACTCATCAGAGCTCATAAATGGAAGAAGTAAATCCATTGGAATCTCTATGGTCTCAGTGTGAGCCTCAGATTCCCATGGTTCCTCATTAGGGAACTCATTGGAGGCCAGTGGACGTCCATTGAGGTCATCCTCAGTGGCGTTCACTGCCTCTTCCTCCTCTCCTAGTTCGACCATGTTGATGGCTTTACACTCTCCTTTTGGATTCTCTTCTGTATTGTTTGGAAGAGTACTAGGAGGGAGTTCAGTAATTTTCTTGCTCAGCTGTCCCACTTGTGCCTCCAAGTTTCTAATAGAGGACCTTGTTTCAGTCATGAAATTTTGAGTGGTTTTGATTAGATCAGAGACCATGGTTGCTAAGTCAGAGTGGCTCTGCTTAGAATTCTCTGTCTGTTGCTGAGAAGATGATGGAAAAGGTTTGCCATTGCTAAACCTGCTTCTTCCACCATTATTATTGTTGAAACCTTGTTGAGGTCTCTATTGATCTTTCCATGAGAAATTTTGATGATTTCTCCATGAAGAATTATAGGTGTTTCCATAGGGTTCTCCCATGTAATATTTTGCATTCCAGACAGACTTTGAGAAATCAAATTGACTTGCTGAGTCAATATTTTGTTCTGAGCCAATATGGCATTCAGAGTATCAATCTCAAGAACTCCTTTCTTCTGATTCGTCCCATTGTTCACAGGATTCCTTTCAGAAGTGTACATGAATTGGTTATTTGCAACCATTTCAATGAGCTCTTGAGCTTCTGTAGGCGTCTTCTTCAGATGAAGAGATCCTCCAGTAGAGCTATCCAATGACATCTTGGATAGTTCAGAGAGACCATCGTAGAAAATACCTATGATGCTCCATTCAGAAAGCATGTCAGAGGGACACTTTCTGATCAATTGTTTGTATCTTTCTCAAGCTTCATAGAGGGATTCTCCTTCCTTCTGTCTGAAGGTTTGGACTTCCACTCTAAGCTTACTCAATTTTTGAGGTGGAAAGAACTTTGCCAAGAAGGCATTGACTAGCTTTTCCCAAGAGTTCAGGCTTTCTTTAGGTTGTGAGTCCAACCATATCCTAGCTCTGTCTCTTACAGCAAAAGGGAATAGCATAAGTCTGTAGACCTCAGGGTCAACCCCATTAATCTTGACAGTGTCACAGATTTGCAAGAACTCAGCTAAAAACTGATGAGGATCTTCTAGTGGAAGTCCATGGAACTTGCAATTCTGTTGCATCAGAGAAACTAATTGAGGCTTAAGCTCAAAGTTGTTTGCTCCAATGGCAGGGATAGAGATGTTTCTCCCATAGAAGTCGGGAGTAGGTGCAGTAAAGTCACCCAGCACCTTCCTTGCATTGTTGGCATTGTTGTTGTTTTCGGCTGCCATGGGTTCTTCCTGTTTGAAGATTTCTCTTAGGTCCTCTACAGAGAGTTGTGCCTTAGCTTCTCTTAGCTTTCGCTTCAAGGTCCTTTCAGGTTCAGGGTCAGCCTCAACAAGAATGCTTTTGTCTTTGCTCCTGATCATATGAAAGAGAAGAGAACAAGAAAATATGGAATCCTCTATGTCACAGTATAGAGATTCCTTGAGGTGTCAGAGGAAAAGAAAAATAGAAGGAAGAAGTAGAGGAATTCGAACTTATCACCAAAGACAGAGTTCAAATTGTGCATTGAGGAGAAGTGTTAGTCCATAAATAGAAGGATGTGAGAAGAGGGGAAGAAATTTTCGAAAATAAATTAAAAACATTTTAAAAACATTTTGAAAAATACTAATTGATTTTCGAAAACTAAGAGTGGAAAAAAATCAAGTGATTTTTGAAAAAGATTTTGAAATTAGAAATAAAAAAGATATGATTGAAAACTATTTTGAAAAAGATGTGATTAAAAAGATATGATTGAAAAGTTATGGTTTTAAAAAGATATGATTGTAAAGATATGATTTGAAAAAGATTTGATTTTGAAAAATTTTGAAAACTTGAAAAAAATTTGAATTAAAAACATAATCTTCCCTCTTGTGCCATCCTGGCGTTAAACGCCCAGAATGGTGCACATTCTGGCGTTTAACGCCCAAAACACTACCCTTTTGGGGTTAAACGCCCTGCCAGGCACCCTGGCTGGCATTTAAACGCCAGTTTGCCCTTCTTCACTGGGCGTTTTGAACGCCCAGCTTTTTCTGTGTAATTCCTCTACTGTATGTTCTGAATGTTCAATTCTCTGTATTATTGACTTGAAAAGACACAAATTAAAAATATTTTTGGATTTTTAATAATGAGGAATAATCAAAATGCAACTAGAATCAAATAACAATGCATGCAAGACACCAAACATAGCAGTTTGTATACTACTGACACTAACAAAATGAGAATGCACATGAGAAACACAAAACACTCAAGTCAAGAGAATTTAAAGATTAGAGCAATGAAATCATCAAGAACATCTTGAAGATCACTTAAGACACATGAATGAATGCAAGAAGAACAGAAACATGCAATTGACACCAAACTTAAAATGAGACACTAGACTCAACAAGATGCATACAATATTTTTGGTTTTTATGATTTTGTAATTTTTTTGGATTTTTCGAAAATTAAGTGGAAAAGAAAATAAAGGTATCAAAATTCTTGATGAGAATTCCAGGAATCATGCAATGTTAGTCTAAAGCTTTAGTCTAAAGAAATTAGACATGGCTAGCCAAGCTTCAACAGGACATTGCATTCAAGAGCTAAATTGATGAGAATCAATCAGCTTTGGTGATGATAAGAACATCACCTTGAAACACTAGAATTCATTCTTAAGAACTCTGAAGATAAATACCTAATCTAAGCAACAAGATGAACTGTCAGTTGTCCAAACTCAACAATCCCCGGCAACGGCACCAAAAACTTGGTGCACGAAATTGTGATCACCAATGGCGCCATCAACATGGTACGCTCAATTGCAATCTCAACTCTTTATCACAACTTCATACAACTAACCAGCAAGTGCACTGGGTCGTCCAAGTAATAAATCTTACGCGAGTAAGGGTCAATCCCACGGAGATTGTTGGTATGAAGCAAGCTATGGTCACCTTGTAAATCTTAGTCAGGCGAATTCAAATGGTTATGGGTGATATACGAATAAAGCATAAAACAAGGATAGAGATACTTATGTAATTCATTGGTGAGAACTTTAGACAAGCGAATGGAGATGCTTTGTCCCTTCCGTCTCTCTGCTTTCCTACTGTCTTCATCCAATCCTTCTTACTCCTTTCCATGGCAAGCTGTATGTTGGGCATCACCGTTGTCAATGGCTACAGTCCCGTCCTCTCAGTGAAAATGTTCAACGTACTCTGTCACGGCACAGCTAATCATCTGTCGGTTCTCAATCAGGTTGGAATAGAATCCATTGATTCTTTTGCGTCTGTCACTAACGCCCAGCCTTCAGGAGTTTGAAGCTCGTCATAGTCATTCAATCATTGAATCTTACTCAGAATACCACAGACAAGGTTTAGACCTTCTGGATTCTCTTGAATGCCGCCATCAATTCTAGCTTATACCACGAAGATTCCGATTAAGGAATCCAAGAGATAAACATTCAAGCCTTGTTTGCTTGTAGAACGGGAGTGGTTGTCAGGCACGCGTTCATAAGTGAGAATGATGATGAGCGTCACATAATCATCACATTCATCAAGTTCTTGAGTGCGAATGAATATCTTGGAATAAGAACAAGCTGAATTGAATAGAAGAACAATAGTAATTGCATTAATACTCGAGGTACAGCAGAGCTCCACACCTTAATCTATGGTGTGTAGAAACTCCACCGTTGAAAATACATAAGAACAAGGTCTAGGCATGGCCGAATGGCCAGCCCCCATGATCTAAGAACTAGACGTCCGAAGATGATCCTAAGATCGAAAAATGATCAAAAGATGAAAATACAATAGCAAAAGGTCCTATTTGTAGAGAACTAGTAGCCTAGGGTTTACAGAAATGAGTAAATGACATAAAAATCCACATCCGGGCCCACTTGGTGTGTGCTTGGGCTGAGCATTAAAGCTTTCATGTGTAGAGACTTTTCTTGGAGTTAAACGCCAGCTTTTGTGCCAGTTTGGGCGTTTAACTCCCATTCTTGTGCCAGTTCCGGCGTTTAACGCCGGGCAGTTTTGAGCTGATTTAGAACGCCAGTTTGGGCCATCAAATCTCGGGCAAAGTATAGACTATTATACATTGCTGGAAAGCCCAGGATGTCTACTTTCCAACGCCGTTGAGAGCGCGCCAATTGGGCTTCTGTAGCTTCAGAAAATTCACTTCGAGTGCAGGGAGGTCAGAATCCAACAACATATGCAGTCCTTTTCAGCCTCTAAATCAGATTTTTGCTCAGGTTCCTCAATTTCAGCCAGAAAATACCTGAAGTCACAGAAAAACACACAAACTCATAGTAAAGTCCAGAAAAGTGAATTTTAACTAAAAACTAATAAAAATATAATAAAAACTAACTAAAACATACTAAAAACATACTAAAAACAATGCCAAAAAGCGTATAAATTATCTGCTCATCAGCTGGTCAATGCCTTCTTAGCTAAATTCTTTCCACCTCAAAAGATGAGTAAGTTTAGAGTGGAAGTTCAAACCTTCAAAAAGAAGGAAGGTGAATCCCTCTATGAAGCTTGGGAAAGATACAAGCAATTCATCAGAAGGTGTCCATCTAACATGCTTTCAGAATGGAGCATCATAGGTATCTTCTATGATGGTCTGTCTGAGTTATCCAAGATGTCATTGGACCATTCTGCAGGTGGATCTATTCATCTAAAGAAAATGCCTACAGAAGCCCAGGTACTCATTGAAATGGTTGCAAATAACCAGTTCATGTACACTTCTGAAAGAAATCCTGTGAGCAATGGGACAACTCAAAAGAGAGGAATTCTTGAGATTGATACTCTGAATGCCATATTTGCTCAGAACAAAATCTTGACTCGGCAAGTCAATATAATTTCTCAGAATCTGACTGGATTACAAGCTGCATCTGCTAGTGCTAAAGAAGCCTCCTCTGAAGGAGAAGCTTATGACCCTGAGAATCCTGCAATGGAAGAGGTGAATTATATGGGAGAATCCTATGGAAACACCTACAATTCTTCATTGAGGAATCACCGAAATTTCTCATGGAAGGATCAACAGAAGCCTCAACAAGGCTTCAATAACAATAATGGTGTGAGAAACAGGTTTGGCAATAGCAAATCTTTCCCATCATCTTCTCAGCAACAGACAGAGAACTCTGAGCAGTGATGAGCAGATATTTTATACGCTTTTTGGGGGTAATTTCATGTAGTTTTTAGTATGTTTTAGTTAGTTTTTAGTATATTTTTATTAGTTTTTAGGCAAAATTCATATTTCTAGACTTTACTATGAGTTTGTGTGTTTTTTTGTGATTTTAGGTATTTTTTGCCTGAAATTGAGGGAGCTGAGCAAAAATCTGATTCAGGTTGAAAAAGGACTGCTGATGTTGTTGGATTCTGACCTCCCTGCCATCGGAATGGATTTTTTCGAGCTACAGGAGTCCAATTGGTGCGCTCTCAATTGGGTTGGAAATTAGACATCCAGGGCTTTCCATCAATATATAATAGTTCATACTTTTCTTGAAGATAGACGACGTAAACTGGCGTTTAACGCCAGTTCTATGTTCCATTCTAGCGTTAAACACCAGAAATAGGTTATCAGTTGGAGTTAAACGCCCAAAACAGGTTACAACCAATTGTTTAACTGCAAAAACAGCCCAGGCACGTGACAAGCTCAAGTCTCAGCCCGAGAACACACCAAGTGGGCCCCAGAAGTGGATTTCTACACTATCTATCTCAGTTTACTCATTTTCTGTAAACCTAGGTTACTAGTTTAGTATTTAAACAACTTTTAGAGATTTATTTTGTATCTCATGAAATTTTAGATCTGAACTTTGTACTCTTTGATGGCATGATTCTCTAAACTCCATTGTTGGGGGTGAGGAGCTCTGCAGCGTCTCGATGAATTAATGCAATTATTTCTGTTTTCTATTCAAACACGCTTGTTTCTATCTAAGATGTTCATTCGCACTTCAATATGATGAATGTGATGATCCGTGACACTCATTACTATTCTCAATCTATGAACATCTGCCTGAAAACCACCTCCGTTCTACATTCGATTGAATGAGTATCTCTTGGATTCCTTAATCAGAATCTTCGTGGTATAAGCTAGAATCCATTGGCAGCATTCTTGAGAATCTGGAAAGTCTAAACCTTGTCTGTGGTATTCTGAGTAGGATTCAGGGATTGAATGACTTTGATAAGCTTCAAACTCACAAGGGTTGGGCGTAGTGATAGACGCAAAAGGATCAATGGATCCTATTCCAGCATGAGTGAGAACCGACAGATGATTAGCCGTGCGGTGACAGTGCACCTGGACCATTTTCACTGATAGGACGGATGGTAGCCATTGACAACGGTGATCCACCAACACACAGCTTACCATAGAAGGAACCTTGCGTGCGTAAAGAAGAAGACAGGGGGAAGCAAAAATTCAGAAGACAAAGCAACTCCAAAACTCTAACATATTCTCCATTACTGCATAACAAACACACATTTCATGCTCTTTCACTTTTGTTAATTAAAACTAAAGAACCCTATTGGTATCCTGACTAAGAATAATAAGATAACCATAGCTTGCTTCAAGCCGGCAATCTCCGTGGGATCGACCCTTACTCACGTAAGGTATTACTTGGACGACCTAGTGCACTTGCTGGTTAGTTGTGCGGAATTACATAGTGTGAGTGTAATTTTCGTGCACCAAGTTTTTTGCGCCATTACCGGGGATTGTTTGAGTTTGAAACAACTGACGGTGAATCTTGTTGCTTAGATTAGGAAAATTTAGTCTTTTGGGTCAGAGTCTTTTATTTTCTTTTCAAAAATTTTTCAAAAAAATATTTTTCTTTATTAATTTTTAGTTTTTCTGTGAGATTAGTGTCATGTTTTAAGTTTGGTGTCAATTGCATGCTTTTCTTTGTCTTTCAATTTTCGAATTGCATGTTTTTATTTTCCTTTAAAAATACCTTATTAAAACACGTTAAATTTATAGCTCAGTTGGCTAGAGCGTGGGCTTGTGTTCTTAGCAACTGGGTATCTTCCTTTTAAAACTTTTTCAAAAATAATTTTTCTTTGATTAAATCTTGTGCCAAACATTAAGTTTGGTGTTCTCTTGTTAATTTTTCTTTAGTTTTCAAAAATTTTATTTTGGTTTTCTAAAAACTTTAAGTTTGGTGTTCTTTCTTTTGTTCTTGTTGTTCTTGTGAGTCTTCAAGGTGTTCTTGAGTCTTCCTTGTGTTTTGATCTTAAAATTTTTAAGTTTGGTGTGCCTTGGTGTTTTCCCTCCAAAATTTTCGAAAACAAGGAGCATTGGATTTAAAAATTTTAAGTCTTGTGTCTTTTGTGTGTTTTTCTCTTTCATAATAAAATTCAAAAATAAAAAAAATTATCTTTTCTAACTATTTTTAAGCAATTACGTCGATTTTTTTTTAAAAATTCAGATTTCAAATTTTAAAATTTTTCGAATCTTATCCTTTTAAGATATTTTTAAAAAAATCATATCTTTTTCAAAAATATCCCAACCATTTTCTCTCTCCTCACTTTTTCGAAAATCTTCATAAAATATTTTCAAATTTTTTTATTTTTATTTTCATTTTAGTTTTTATTTTATTTTATTTTATTATTTCAATTTTTTTTTAAAAAATAATAAAATAAATCCAAGTCATCTCTTTTTCTCCATCATGGACCTAAATGGAAATGAACAGTCCAGAAGGACTCTGGGGTCATATGCTAACCCCACTACTGCTTCATATGGGAGTAGTATCTGTATACCATCTGTTCATACCCTGGGTTGAGCTATCCGACCTGGGATGATTGAAGATAAAGCGACCGACCTCTTCAGGTCAGACTATCCGACCTCTTCTCAGAGAGCTCGGCCAAATCGACAAAGAGAGCCCAGTAAAAGGGCCCAAATGAAGGAACACGACCCAAATCCTAAGACGGCCTAAGCCTACAGAGATAAGGGCAGTTTTGCTGAAGATACGCTGACCTCAACCCTAAAGATAAAGATAAGATAAGATAACTAACTTATCTTATCCAACAAAGGTCACGTCTCAACACTATAAATACACTGGAGCACCCAGGTATAACTCATATTCTGATTCTACTCAATACCTGCTTAATACCCTTGCTAACTTAAGCATCGGAGTCCCTTACAGGTACCCCCCACCCTCCGGGGACGAAGGATCAGCATTGTCACCCAGTCCAACAAGTCGGACACGGCGGCTCCAACCACCATCATCAAGTTCGACACAACAATTCCGACCCACGCAAGAGATCTCAACAGAGATCGACCTCTAGTTTCAGGTAACCCACGGAACATTGGCGCCGTTGCCGGAGAACCTGGAAGTCATCCCACCACCATGGCGGACGACCATGACAACAACCACGACTCAGATTTGGAGGATCGAACACCACACAAGAACACGGATGCTACGCTACAAGACACACCAGAAACTAATAGAAACAAAGGTTCACCAAATGCAGGGACCATAGAAACACTTCTAGATCGCTTAAAGCAGCTGGAAAAAGAAACCCAGCAACAGCGAGAAATCTGAAGGGATCTACAAAGGGAAATGCGGAGACGTCGGGAATTGGAAGAAAAGCTACAGCAATTGGAAGCCGATCTCAAATCAAAAGCTCCCCGCGCTAATCCAAAAGAAAATTCACACAAAGAGCAAGACCCCTTCACCAGAAAAATCATGAAAACCAAAATTCTGAAAGACTTCAAACTCCCAGATATGGCTCTATACGACGGCACCACGGATCCCAACCACCATCTCAGTAACTTTAGAAGCAGAATGTACCTCACTGATGCCCCAGATGTTGTTCGCTGTAAAGCCTTCCCAACAACTCTGACAAAAACAGCTATGCGGTGGTTCAACAACTTACCACCAAAATCCATCTCAAGTTTCGACGACCTAGCTAAAAAATTCCTAGCAAGATTTTCCATTCAAAAGGATAAAGCTAAGCACGCCCCCAGCTTATTAGGAATCAAACAAGGAGATCGGGAGAGCCTTCGCAACTACATGGAAAGGTTCAACAAAACATGCATGGACATACAAAGTTTACCCATGGAAGCCGCAATTATGGGACTCATCAACGGTCTGCGAGAGGGACCTTTCAGCCAATCTATATCGAAAAAATACCCGACTACCCTCGACGAAGTACAGGAGAGAGCTGAAAAATACATCAACATGGAAGAAAACGCTCGTTTAGGGGAATCCTCAAAATCGGGAGCCTCCTACCGTGACAGAGACAAGGAATCCAAAAGGAAAGATGACAAACAAGGGGAGAAAATTAAGAAGTACCATAACTACACTCCTCTTAGGGCATCCTTGGTTGAAATATACAAAGAAGTCTGCCACACAGAAAAAATTCCCCCAGCACGGCCATTGAAAGGCAAAAAGGGAGGAGGAAACCGAAAGGAGTATTGCGAATATCATCGTGTCCGAGGACACTCCACCAACGAATGCTTTGATTTGAAAAACATCATTGAAAAATTAGTGAGAGAAGGAAAACTAGATCGATTCCTGGCGACCCGAGATGATGAGCAAAGAAAGAGACGATGAGATGATGACGCCGAACGAATAGAACGATCACCTCAGACGCCGGAAAGACATGTCCATATGATACATGGCGGCTTCGCAGCAGGAGGAATCTCCAAATCCTCCCGTAAGAGATACCTCAAAGAAGTATGCCACGTCGAAGGAGAGGAAGGAGCACTCAACATACCAGCGATAACATTCACTAAAGAAGACGTGACCGACATCATCACAGGACACGACGATCCCATGGTAATCACCATCATATTAACAAACGCCAACCTACATCGGACGCTGATAGATCAGGGGAGCTCTGCCGACATCTTATTCAAAATAGCCTTTGATAAACTCGGCTTAGAAGAAAAAGAACTTAAAGCATATCCAAACAGCTTGTTCGGGCTAGGAGACACTCCGGTTCGACCACTAGGATACATATCACTACATACAACCTTTGGAAAGGGAGACCAATCCAGGACCCTCAAAATAGACTACATTGTAGTAGACGTAAGCTCGGCCTACAACGCTCTCATAGGTCAGACTACGCTCAATCAACTCGGCGCAATAGTCTCAACCCCACACCTGTGCATGAAATTCCCAACTCCAAAAGGGATAGCTACGATAAAAGCAGATCAGAGGATGGCGCGTCGCTGCTGCAATGAAAGCCTCAACCTTAGGGGCAAAGGAGAAGAGTTCCACACAATCGAACTGGGTGGAGTTCAATGACGAGAGGAACTCCGCCCTCAACCAGAAGGTGGAATAGAAAAAATTCAGATCGGGGACACCTCGGAAAAAACAACTAATATCGGCACAATCCTCAAAGGAGATCTAAAAGAGCTGCTAATACAATTCTTGCGAGAAAATGCCGACTTGTTTGCATGGAATGCCGCGGACATGCCAGGCATAGACCCTCAGCTGATGTGTCACAAGTTGGCAGTTTATCCCGGATCTCGACCAGTACAACAAAGACGAAGAAAGCTCGGGCCAGAACGATCCCAAGCTGTGGATGAGAAAGTGCAGGCACTATTGGAAGCTGGATTTATAAGGGAAGTCAAATACCCACTATGGCTAGCCAACGTTGTTCTGGTGAAAAAATCAAATGGAAAGTGGCGAATGTGCACCGACTACACAGATCTCAACAAAGCTTGCCCAAAAGATCCATATCCACTCCCGAGTATTGACGCCCTGGTAGATGCCTCTTCTTGATATAAATATCTCTCGTTTATGGATGCGTATTCAGGATACAACCAAATCCCCATGTACCCACCGGACCAAGAAAAGACCTCGTTCTTAACGCCAAAGGCGAACTACTGCTACATCATGATGCCTTTCGGCCTTAAGAACGCAGGAGCCACATATCAAAGATTAATGAACAAAGTATTCTCGGATCACATCGGGAAAATCATGGAAGTTTATGTCGACGACATGCTAATCAAAACGAAAAGCGAACATACACTGTTGACCGACCTGGCCCAAGTGTTCGATACCATCAGGAAGCATGACATTGATGTGTGGAAGACGATCCAACACAAAACTCACCGGCAAGTGTACCGGGTCGCATCAAGTAATAATAACTCACATGAGTGAGGTCGATCCCACAGGGATTGAAGGATTGAGCAATTTTAGTTTAGTGGGTGATTTAGTCAAGCGAATCAAGTTTTGGTTGAGTGATTTGTGTTTAACAAGAATTGAATGACAGTAAATGTAAAGGGGGAAGGGAAAAGTGCAGTAAATTGAAGAACAGAATTGTAAAGTTGCAGAATCTTAAAGAGCAAGAAAGTAAATGACTGAAACTTAAAGTGCAAGAAACTTAAATTGCAGTAACTTAAATGGCAAGAAAGATAAATGGCTTGAATATAAAAGGGAATTGAGGAATGGGATTGCAAGATCTAAACAAAGAAGAAGTAAATTGCAGCAATGGATTGAGCAGAAATTAAATCAGAAGCAAATAGCATTCAAACAGAAAGAAAATAAAATGCAGCAAAGGTTCACAGAAGAACCAAGAGTGAATTATGATCTCAGGATCCCAAGGGTTTAGGTAGCAGAGCCTAAAACCCAATTTCCTTCCCAGATCTGAATTATCTAAGCAATTGACAGAAAATTAAAGAAGAAGTAATAGATGAACAGAATTGGAATTGAATTTTGCAGAAAACAAAGTGCAAAAAGCTTGAATGGGAATTGGGACAGAATTTCCCCAATTTCACACACCCAAAACTCAGAAAACAGAAGAGTAAAATTGCTAAGGCAAGAACGAGGGAGAAGAGAGATCAATTCCCTCCCCAATTCTCAGAATTCTCGGTTCAGTCACCAAGAACAAGTGCCAAAGCTCCCAAAATAAAAGTAAAAATTCAAAGCTAAAAGTAAAGGTAGCTAAAAAAAGTCCTAATTACATCAAACTAACTCCTATTTATACACTTTCTATTCTTGGATAATGGGATTTGGATGGGCTTTTGAATTGGTGAAGAAATGAATTCAAATGAATTTTTAATTTGAATTCTGGCCCAAAAAGTCACTCCCAGGAGGCTGCCCTGCCCTTGTGGAGGGCAGGGCAGAAAAATGAAGCTTGGTGCGTGGATTTGGTGCGGCCATGGTGCGAGTCTGGCGCGTCTGGCGCGAGTTGGTGCGCCAAAATTTGTGCGCTGTGCGTGGGACGCTGCCCTGCCCGCGCCAAGGGCAGGGCAGGGAGTTTGGTGCGCGCTGATGCATGCCTTGGACGAGCGTTGTGCGCATGGTGCTGCCAGGGAGGAATTTTGGTGCGCGCGAATCAAAATTGGTGCGCCAGATTCATGATTCTGCCCTGCCCGCGCCAAGGGCAGGGTAATGTTCCCAATCTTCATGGCCCGTGTTCGAAACTGGGCGGACGCACGCTTCTCATTTTTTTGCTTGATTTCTTGGCACGGCAATGGGTCTTAGAGCTTGGCTTCCTCATGGTTCTTTGTTCGAACCTTGTGGCTTGCATAGTTGATATTTTTTTGTTGATTTTCTTCCTTGTAGAGCCCGATTCTGCCCTCCTCAAGGGCAGGGCAAGGTTCTCTTTCTCTTGGTCCCAAGGCACAAAATTGTGCTCTGCCCTTGTAGTGGGCAGGGCAGAGTTGCCTTCATTGTTTGGTCACTTAATGTTGCTCTCCTAGAGGGCATTCTGCCCTTGTGGAGGGCAATGTTGCTTCCCCCATTGTAATACGGCACGCTTCTCTCCTCTTTGGCCACGCTTTCCTTTTCTTGTGTTACACTTCTTAGGCAACGCTTTTTATTTTCTTTTCTTTTCTTCACCTACAATAAACCAAAACAACCACTCAAAGTATCACTAAAGTCAAGAGGCTTATAAATCAATTAAAATGCAATTAAAATTAGCTTAAACCTCATGATTTAACATTAATTTCATAGTGGTTGCTTGATTTAGAGAAGTTATGCATTTTCACTCCAAATCACTAACTTAGGATGCAAGAAAGTGCATAAATGCTAACAAAACAAGTGAAATTAGCTTGAAAAATGTGTATATGATGACTTGTCATCACAACACCAAACTTAAACCTTGCTTGTCCCCAAGCAAGCATCAAAACTAAGAGTAAATGAAATGAATAAGAAAAGAGTATATATCCTTATTATGCAGATAGCAGAACTTGATCTATGGGGCATTTATGCAGACAATGACAACTCATTTATTGTTGCTGCTGCATAATACACATTTTGCATCAAAGGTTTGCTAAACTTGCTGTTATAAGACTCACCTTTTGATTACTCCCTTGCCAACTCTTCTTGGCTTATAATGCTTTAACAAGCTTATTATTCTTTTAGAGGTTGGGTGTCAAATGCTGCAGCATAGCCTTTGGCTTTATTTTCTTTTCTTTTTTTGCTCAACATCTCTCTACCACAGACACTTAGCTCATTAAGTCTTCCTAGGATCATTGATGCCCAGCATCTCTTTGGATCACTAAGTGCTTTGTATCTAAGTTGCTCTTTATTGTGGAATTTCAATTGGCCATCCCAAATCAGTTGATCTAAGTGACCGGGTTTCAAAATACCCCTTAGAATTTACTCATCCAAGCAGATCTCAGTACAAGAACACCACATGCATTTGTCCTAAGGTTCAAGCCATTGGTGTCCAACCTTTATTCTTTGTTTTTCTTGCCATTTTGGCTTTTTCCTTCCTTTTTCTTTCTGTTTTTGTTACCAAGGGTTATTTCATTCTTGATAGGAGTTTTTATAACAGCAAGCTAACTCACAATTGAATGAGAATGATATTATGCAACACTTATTTCATGAGTCATGCATTTAATCAAACACATATGCCACCACCAACTTCCATTCATACTCATGCAACATTGGATATTTTACTTTTCAATTCAAACCAAACTCTTTTATTTAAGCATATGGGAAACAAAGCAATATTTAAGCTAAGTGATGGATACAAGCATTATGCAGACTTGGCATTTTCAACAAACAATTTCACTTGCAACTATATAAACACTTTAGCAAGACCTACAAAGGTTCCCAAATTCAAAACATCACACAACAGCATGGATTAAGTTCAGATACAACCTTTGAAGTTGCAGCTCTTTGATTTTTCCTTCTGTTGTGTCCTCTTTGAGTTAAGATGCATAATGTCTTCAATTATTGACTCTTGTCCTGCATAATCCTCAAAGTTGCTTGCTTCTCAAGCCTTTAAGTGCATGGTTAATATGAATACATTAAATGTGGCTCTTGGATTTATTTTGGTGTGGGAACACCAAACTTAATTGTTTGCCACTGTCTCAGATACAACAAGTTAACCATATTTGAAACCATGTATCCTTGCTAAAGGTTAATGGAATTAAAGCTAGAAAACAATTCAATAGTTGAATAATATGTTTGATTGCTTGGAGCTAGAATCATGCAAGAGGTGAGAATGTGTTTTTAAATGATATTTTTGGTGGAACACCAAACTTAGAAGTTTTCATTCTCCCTCAAATTGTTTTGGTGTGCAACACCAAACTTAGCTCCTTGCAATGCATACCAATTATTCAACATTTTTATTGAAAAGCTATGAAAAAGACAACTACCTCAGGTTGGGTTGCCTCCCAACAAGCGCTCTTTTATTGTCATTAGCTTGACATCTTCATTTTTGCTTATCATGGAGGTCGGAAATCACAGTGCCTTAGCTTGTCTGTCTTCACTGTGAATTTCCTTCCGGTTTCCTCTTTGATGACTTCTATACATTCTTGTGGAAGGATCTTAGTCACCGTGTAGTGTTCAGACAACTGTGGGGATACCTTCAAGGGTTGAATATTGATCATCACTCGATCCCCTAGTGAAAACTTTCCAGTGAGGATTTTTTGCTTTTCTTTAGTTCTATCCTCTGCTTCCTCTTGAAAGAATTCCTTGTTGTGTTTTTCTTGGCTGGTGCTTCCTTTGTCCAGTATTTTCTCGTTGTCCTCCATGATCCCTTTCCATCCCTCCTTCTTTGTAGCATCTATGTTGTTGGTTGGTTTATCTTCAATGGTTTTGAAGAAAATATCTGATTTCTTCTCACCCATTTCTGCAAAGTGCTTTGCTAGTTGAGCTATCTGCTCCTTGATCCCTCTCATTAACATCTCTTGGTTCTTTGTTGTTTCTTCTTGATGTTTCATCATTCTCTCCATTAGGATCTCCAAGTTTGTGATTCTCTGAGAGTCTTGTGAGGTTGGTTGATGATGACATGTTGAAGGTAGGAAGGGTGGGTGTGGTGGAGGCATGTAATGGTTGTTATTGCTGTAATGGTGTTTTTGATGATTTATGAAGTTCGGGTTGTTATAATGGAGTTCCCTTGGTCTGTGATTTTGGTATTCACTCCTTCTCCAGTTGAGATGGGTTTGGGAGTGTCTGTGTTGTGGGTATTGGCTTTGGGTGGTATTAGTGGGTGGGGGATGTTGATTGGTTGTGGTCATAGAATTGTCCTGAAGGAAACTTCCTTGTTCTTGATGTTGAGGCTCCCTTATTCTCAGATAAGAATGAGGTCTCCATGGTGGAAATTTGGCATTCACTGCAGCAAACAACTCTATGTTTTGCTGTGGTTGATGGTGCATTTGTTTGTTTTGGTCCTTGAACGCATTCACCCCTTCAAAATTTGCCACTTCTTTTTCTGAGACTGCATTCTGTGGTTTCTCAGATGGATGTTGGTTGTTGACTCCTTTGTCATTGAAGTCTGTAATTCCTTGAGCACTTGTTGTCGCTTTGAGTAGGCCATCTGAGAAGTAGTCCACTGCTTTTCTTGTTTCTGGGGTCAATCCTTCATAGAAAGCTCGGAAGCCCACTTTGTCAGTTGCTTTCTTGTATCTTTCCCAAGCTTTGAAGAGTGGTTCTTCGTCCCCTTGTGTGAATAGATGTTCCTCCTTTTTCAGCTGGATAATCTGTCTAGATAAGGTGAATTTGGCCAGAAATTTGGTAACCAAATCATCCCAACTAGTGATACTTCCTTGAGGAAAAGTTTCAAACCATTGTGCAGCTTCACCCTTTAATGAGAAGGGGAATAACAGGATCTTATAAGTATCATGGTCAGTACCATCGGTTTTGACTGCATTACAAGTCCTTAGAAAGGTGGATATATGCTGCTGAGGATCTTCCGATGGATTTTCGTCATAGGAACAATTATTCTTGATGAGTGTGATGAGTGGTGGCTTCATATCATGATACCCCTTGTCTGTAGAAACTTGATTTCCTGTGGCATGTAAACAATCAGGATGACCAAACAACAACACGCTTGAGAATTAAGTGCAGTTATTTGAGATAAATTGTTAGTGAGTTAACAGAAGCAATTTCTCAAACAGTTAGTGTGTTAGTAAGAATTAGAATAACAGAAAAGAAAAAGTGCTTAATCTAGACCTCCACTTCACTTAATCATTGTCAATCTATTTCAATCCCCGGCAACGGCGCCAAAAACTTGATGTGTGGAAGACGATCCAACACAAAACTCACCGGCAAGTGTACCGGGTCGCATCAAGTAATAATAACTCACATGAGTGAGGTCGATCCCACAGGGATTGAAGGATTGAGCAATTTTAGTTTAGTGGGTGATTTAGTCAAGCGAATCAAATTTTGGTTGAGTGATTTGTGTTTAACAGAAAGTAAATGACAGTAAATGTAAAGGGGGAAGGGAAAAGTGCAGTAAAATAAAGAACAGGAAAGTAAAAGTGCAGAAACTTAAAGAGCAAGAAAGTAAATGACTGAAACTTAAAGTGCAAGAAACTTAAATTGCAGTAACTTAAATGGCAAGAAAGATAAATGGCTTGAATATAAAAGGGAATTGAGGAATGGGATTGCAAGATCTAAACAAAGAAGAAGTAAATTGCAGCAATGGATTGAGCAGAAATTAAATCAGAAGCAAATAGCATTCAAACAGAAAGAAAATAAAATGCAGCAAAGGTTCACAGAAGAACCAAGAGTGAATTATGATCTCAGGATCCCAAGGGTTTAGGTAGCAGAGCCTAAAACCCAATTTCCTTCCCAGATCTGAATTATCTAAGCAATTGACAGAAAATTAAAGAAGAAGTAATAGATGAACAGAATTGGAATTGAATTTTGCAGAAAACAAAGTGCAAAAAGCTTGAATGGGAATTGGGACAGAATTTCCCCAATTTCACACACCCAAAACTCAAAAAACAGAAGAGTAAAATTGCTAAGGCAAGAACGAGGGAGAAGAGAGATCAATTCCCTCCCCAATTCTCAGAATTCTCGGTTCAGTCACCAAGAACAAGTGCCAAAGCTCCCAAATAAAAGTAAAAATTCAAAGCTAAAAGTAAAGGTAGCTAAAAAAAGTCCTAATTACATCAAACTAACTCCTATTTATACACTTTCTATTCTTGGATAATGGGATTTGGATGGGCTTTTGAATTGGTGAAGAAATGAATTCAAATGAATTTTTAATTTGAATTCTGGCCCAAAAAGTCAATCCCAGGAGGCTGCCCTGCCCTTGTGGAGGGCAGGGCAGAAAAATGAAGCTTGGTGCGTGGATTTGGTGCGGCCATGGTGCGAGTCTGGCGCGTCTGGCGCGAGTTGGTGCGCCAAAATTTGTGCGCTGTGCGTGGGACGCTGCCCTGCCCGCGCCAAGGGCAGGGCAGGGAGTTTGGTGCGCGCTGATGCATGCCTTGGACGAGCGTTGTGCGCATGGTGCTGCCAGGGAGGAATTTTGGTGCGCGCGAATCAAAATTGGTGCGCCAGATTCATGATTCTGCCCTGCCCGCGCCAAGGGCAGGGTAATGTTCCCAATCTTCATGGCCCGTGTTCGAAACTGGGCGGACGCACGCTTCTCATTTTTTTGCTTGATTTCTTGGCACGGCAATGGGTCTTAGAGCTTGGCTTCCTCATGGTTCTTTGTTCGAACCTTGTGGCTTGCATAGTTGATATTTTTTTGTTGATTTTCTTCCTTGTAGAGCCCAATTCTGCCCTCCTCAAGGGCAGGGCAAGGTTCTCTTTCTCTTGGTCCCAAGGCACAAAATTGTGCTCTGCCCTTGTAGTGGGCAGGGCAGAGTTGCCTTCATTGTTTGGTCACTTAATGTTGCTCTCCTAGAGGGCATTCTGCCCTTGTGGAGGGCAATGTTGCTTCCCCCATTGTAATGCGGCACGCTTCTCTCCTCTTTGGCCACGCTTTCCTTTTCTTGTGTTACACTTCTTAGGCAACGCTTTTCATTTTCTTTTCTTTTCTTCACCTACAATAAACCAAAACAACCACTCAAAGTATCACTAAAGTCAAGAGGCTTATAAATCAATTAAAATGCAATTAAAATTAGCTTAAACCTCATGATTTAACATTAATTTCATAGTGGTTGTTTGATTTAGAGAAGTTATGCATTTTCACTCCAAATCACTAACTTAGGATGCAAGAAAGTGCATAAATGCTAACAAAACAAGTGAAATTAGCTTGAAAAATGGGTATATGATGACTTGTCATCAGACATGCGACTTAATCCAGCTAAATGCACCTTCACAGTAGAAGCAGGCAAATTTTTAGGCTTCATGCTCACACAAAGAGGAATTGAAGCAAATCCAGATAAATGCCAGGCCATACTGAACATGAAAAGCCCAATCTGCGTGAAAGAGGTACAGCAACTCAACGGGAGGTTGGCCGTCCTATCCCGATTCCTAGCAGGAGCTGCAATAAGATCTCTCCCCTTCTATTCTACTTTAAGAAAAGGAAAACAGTTTGAATGGACTACAGAATGCGAACAAGCGTTCTAAGACTTTAAGAAGTTCTTAGGACAGCCACCTATCCATCCCGACTTCAAGAAGGAGAACCACTCATACTATATCTTGCAGTAGGGGATAAAGCAGTAGCATCAGTGCTGGTCCGAGAAAGCAAAAATGGGCAACAACCCATTTACTTCATTAGCAAAGCACTACAGGGATCCGAGCTGAACTATCAGAAAATAGAAAAATTTGCCTACACTCTCGTCTTAACATCTCGGCGACTTCGCCCCTACTTCCAGGCTCACACCATTAAAGTTCGAACTAATCAGCCCTTAAAAGGAATACTATAGAAAACAGATTTAGCGGGCAGAATCCTACAATGGGCAGTCGAGCTGTCAGAATTCGACCTCCAATATGAAGCTCGAACCGCCATCAAATCACAATACCTAGCCGATTTTATCGCTGAGTTCACAGATGCCCTAGAGGCCCCCATAGAGTGGAATCTGTATGTGGATGGGTCTTCAAACAAAACGGGAAGTGGCGCAGGAGTAATAATAGAAAGCAACCAGGGAACCCAGGTCGAGCTCTCCCTCAAGTTCGGATACCCGGCCTCAAACAACCAGGCAGAATATGAAGCATTGCTAGCTGGCCTAAAATTGGCTGGAGAAGTGGGAGCTCAAAAACTCAACATCTATAGTGATTCGCAAGTGGTCACATCACAGATAACAGGGAGTTACCAAGCCAAAGATCCCGTCATGAAAAGATACCTGGTTAAAACCAAGCAACAGCTCGAACAATTGGAGGAATACAAGATCTGCCACATACCTCGTGAGCAAAATGCTCGAGCTGACGCACTCTCAAAGCTAGCCAGCACCAAACCAGGAGGCAATAATAGAAGCCTCATCCAGGAAATGCTACAGAACCCATCAATCTCGGAAGCAGAAAAAGTCCTAACCATAACGGGCCAGGACCAAGGCTGGATGATTCCCATAATCGACTACCTCAAGTCAGGGGCGCTCCCCACAGGAGAAAAGGAGGCTAAAAAGCTAAAAAGAGAGGCACAGTACTACACCATCATAAACAACACCCTGTATAAAAGAGGGATCTCGGTACCATTACTAAAATGCGTACCTACTTCCCACACAAGGGAAGTATTAGAAGAGGTACACAGCGGCATGTGCGGTAATCATCTCGGAGCACAGGCTCTTGCCAAAAAGATACTCCGGGCAGGATTTTACTGGCCAACTTTACAAAAAGAATCTACAGAATTCGTAAAGACATGTCCACCATGTCAGAAACATGCCAACTTCCATATTGCCCCACCAGAAGAACTCATCAGCGTGACCGCACCTTGGCCTTTTGCGAAGTGGGGATTCGACCTTCTCGGCCCCTTTTCCCCAGGGATCGGGACAAGTTAAATTCCTCATAGTAGGGGTAGATTATTTCACAAAGTGAATCGAGGCAGAACCCTTAGCCAACGCCACTGCCCAGAGAAGCCGGAAGTTCTTATACAGAAATATTGTCACAAGATTCGGGGTCCCACATTCAATAACCACAGACAATGGCACCCAATTCACAGATGCGGGCTTCAGGAAACTAGTAGCTAACTTGAATATAAAGCATCAGTTTACCTCTGTCGAACACCCTCAAGCCAGCGGACAGGCCGAAGCCGCCAATAAAGTCATATTGGCAGGGTTAAAACGAAGACTACAAAATGCAAAAGGAGCTTGGGCAGAAGAGCTTCCACAAGTCCTATGGGCATATCGAACGACGCCACATTCCACTACAAAGGAATCCCCATTCCGGTTAACATACGGAATGGAGGCAATGATTCCTGTAGAAATTGAGGAAGGATCGCACAGGGCAGTCCATTATAATGAGGGAGCAAACTCTCAACTTCAGAGGGAAGAACTCGACCTACTACCTGAGATCCAGGAAAGAGCTCGGATTAGGGAAGAAGCACTAAAACGTCGAATGGCTTCCAGATACAACCAAAGGGTAGTGCCAAGGAGTTTCACTGAGAACGATCTCATCTTGATCCGAAATGATATAGGAACAACTCAACCCGGAGAGGGAAAGCTGGCAGCCAATTGGAAAGGACCATACCGGGTCATAAAAGTACTCGGGAAGGGCTACTACAGAGTGTCCGAACTTGACGGACGGGAGCTGCCAAGGTCATGGCACGCCTGCAACCTAAGAAGGTACTACAGTTAGAAAGGGTAAAGGATCTCACCAGTGGATGCACTCTTTTTCCTGAAAAGGTTTTTTAATGAGGCACCAGGTCGAGACCTAAACCATACCCAACTTAAGAGGATGAAAAAATTCCCACATGTACATATTTGCATTTTTCTCTGAACAAAATTTATCTAGGTATTCTACAAGATTTCAAGACGCATTTTTCTGAAGTATTCATCGTCCGATTATAAAGCTACAGGTCGGCAAAAAGTGAAAAACAAATTCACTGCACGACCACGATAAAGAGAAATCGTCCGATAAAGGTGAAAACGCGATTCACCCAAAGGACGAGCTCGATATGCCAACCACTTCCTACAAATCGGCAAAGTTGAACACAGAATAATGTAAGAAGTTATCAAAAGCAATCTAGAAAAGAACCTGACGAGGTCTTACGGATAGCTAATATAATAACTTAATAAGGCTGGCCGACATCAAAAATCGGGCCAAGCCAAACCAAGTTATCAGCAAATCCCTGGAAAGAGGTATGGCCAACCCTATTAAAGAGGAATTGCTATAACTTAGAAGAGATCGACCTAATGAAGTCAGTCTCCTACAAAGATAAGTTATAAAAGTAATCCCTGAAAGAGACCTGACAAAGGTCCAAGAAAGAGGATTACAAAAATAACTAAGAAGAGATCGACCTAACGAAGTCGGTCTCCTACAAAGATAAGTTATAAAAGTAATCCCTGAAAGAGACCTAACAAAGGTCCAAGAAAGAGGATTACAAAAATAACTTAGAAGAGATCGACCTAACGAAGTCGGTCTCCTACAAAGATAAGTTATAAAAGTAATCCCTGAAAGAGACCTGACAAAGGTCCAAGAAAGAGGATTACAAAAATAACTTAGAAGAGATCGACCTAACGAAGTCGGTCTCCTACAAAGATAAGTTATAAAAGTAATCCCTGAAAGAGACCTAACAGAGGTCCAAGAAAGAGGATTACAAAAATAACTCATAAAGGGATATTACGCCAAAGAAAGCATAAATGCGAAGCTTCAAAAAGCCACTATAATCAACCTCAGAAAGCGGCTTTTTGTTTTTCAAAATGAAGTTACCAGACAGGCAACTTAAAAATGTCAAACGAGAAAAATAAAGAGTTCAAAAAGCCCACACATTAGGCCATCTACACAAAAAGTTATAAAAAGTTTCCACAAAACGCCCACAAGTCGGGCCAACTACAAATCAACAGAAGTTTTCTCGGCAGCATCGGGAGCTTTCTTAGTGACATCAGAATCAGGAGAAGGAGGGCGAGCTTGAATAGGCACAGCGTCAATAGTTTCATCATCCCGGATCAGGATTTGGCAATCCGGATCAGCTGTAACAGGAGAAACCGAGGAGGTTGACACTTTGAGAGAAGGAACTGGAGGAGGGTCAACATCATCATCATCTTGGTCGTCAGGGACAATCTTGCCATCCCTCACCACGTTGTCCAAGCTGACAAGAGACAGGTCAGCATCAGGGGCAACAACACGAAACTGCTCCATCAGATTCTCAGAGGCAGCAGTTACGCTACCCACAAGATGGCCTTGAAGCTCACCATAATCAGCCCGAGCAGTCTCCAACTCACTCCGAAGGCGCATGATTTCCCTATAAGCTGAGACATAGCAGTCCTTATGCTTCAGGGCCATGTCTTCAGCCAGCTTCAAAGAAGCAGCAAGGGCGATAGAACTAGCTTTTTCACCCTCCAGCTCCTTCTCCACCTTTGCCAACTTCACCTCCAACTCCTCATTCAGGCCCTTGATCCGATTAAACTCCGACTTGGCCTCCTCTAAAAAAGACTTGGTGGCATGAATCGGAATCCCCTGAACTATCCGGAAAATAGCCGCACTCATATGAGCCATCTTCACACTATTCTTGACCATAAAATACAGGTGCTGAAGGAGAGACACATCGTCCATATAAAGACCACCATATGGAGCAATTTGCTGATCAATAAATTCAACGGCATCAAAGTCGGGGGCATCCAAATTGAAGGGTTCAATGGTTTTCTGCTTTTTACTAGGAGGGGGACCAGAAGCTGCAGTAGATGATTGGGGAGGATCAACTAGGCAGACCCGAGGAATAGGAATTGCTTTCCTCGGTCCAGGGGAACTCGGTACAGGAGGCTTCAAAGGAATCTGAGAAGATCCCTCTCCGGCCACCTTGGTCGAGATGTTCAGAGCAGCAGTGGCCTTCTTCGCCTTTTTAAAGGCCTTCAAAGAATCAGTATTTTTCGACATCTCTGCAAACAATGCAACAGCCAAGAGTTACAAATGTAATGTAGAGAAAGGAAAAACAAGTATAAAAGCAAAGCCAAACAAAATACCCAGAACAGTTCGAACCAAGGAAGGATCATTCAAGAATCTCTTCGTATCAAGATGAGGTGGTTTCCCCCAAAGATCCTCGAGGACAACCACAAAGCGCGTTCAACGTCATCTAGCATCTCCCAAATGTAGCGAGATACTCGTACATCTTTTGCCACTCTAGGGGGAAGGAGGGCTCGTCGTTTTCATCAAGAAAAAAGGGGCGGACCCCCTCAACAGCTCAAACTTTGAAAAAGTAGTTCTTAAAGTCCTTAAAAGACTCATCATACATAGCAAACACTTTGTGCCCCTGGGCGGACCGAAAAGAGACCCAAGAAGCTTTCTTTTTTGAGGAACCACCGGGCTTGGCGGAAACAAACAAATAAAGGAACAAAGTCTGGGAAGGAGATACATCTAGTTCACGGCAGAGAAGTTGAAAAATATTAATAAAATCCCAGGAATTGGGGTGAAGCTGGGAAGGAGCAATATTACACGACCACAGCAGGTCGGTCTCAAAGGCGGTAAAAGGAAAAGAAACGTTCAACTGACTGAAAAAGTACTCGTAAGCATAAAAAAAGGGACGCTCTCCCTCGACAGAAATCGGAAAGCAAACTCTCTTGTCAGAGTTAGGGGCAACAAGCTCATAATCCTCGTCACGAGCGTTGTTACCACAAATCCTATGACGCTTCCTCAGTTCAGCACAGAACTCGGCATCCACAACAGAAACACACAACAAGACAAGGGAGTCCAGCCAGTCGGACATCCCCTCAGGAACTCTGGAAGACATCTCTACGATGTTATTGCGAGAAGACATAGGGCCAACTAATCCTACAAGGAAGAAAAGAAGACGAGGTTACTAAAAACATCTTAGAGAAGGTAGAAAGCAAACTTAAATATCATACAGATGAGGCATGCAGAAAAGGAAAACACCAAGACTCAAACCAAAAGTCTTGGGGCATCCTTTGAAGGCAGCAACAACAAAGCAAGGTCCCTGGGAAAAACCTACACCCCAACGTTTCTCGAAAACAAGGAAACAAGGCCTAAAGCAACAAGCACTTCGTCCAGCAAGATAAAAAAAAAACGAAAAAGTCATTAGAGCAATTATCTTTCTACAGTCTACCAGCAAAAGCACTATCAATGTCAACAATGCCAAACAAAACAACACCAAAGATACAACCTTTTCCAGAATTAGGCAAAAAACACCATCAAAAGTACAAACAGGAAAGGCAATGACAAGCAAAAGCTCTAAAGGCATTAAGCAAAAAGCGATCATGCAGAAAATGAAAGAAGCCCCAGAACACACGGTGAGAAACAGGCACGGCAAATGCAAAAAAATTCAAGTTTTTCAAACAAGCATGCAAGCAAAACCAAAACTTTATCATAAACCGAAGGTCAAAAAGTAAAAAAAAGTAAAGAAATGGAAAGTAGAAACCAAACCTGGAAAGTCCTGAAGAAAATGGAAAGCTGGGGCAGGAAAACGTCTCTCAAAGGAAGCACCAACGGAGTACCGAAACGAAACGGCGCAGAGAAAGAGTAAGGCAAAACAGAGCAAACACAGAGGAAAAGTTAAAAACAGAAATGCAAAGAAGTTACGAAAATGCGTGAAGAAGAAAAACCATTTCTGGGTTTTCAAAATCAAAATAAAAGGGCCTAGGAGAAACGGGGCAATTAATGTTAAATAAAGGCATTAAACCCTCGCACGTTTCCAAAGCACCGATATAAAAGCGCGTGCTTTTAGAAGAAAACGTTCTACACTCAAAAAGTTCTACAAGGGGAATCGACAAAAGTGCTTGAGTTTGGTCTCAAGAAGGACCGAAGTCTAGGACTCGACCTCAGAAAAGAAGACCGAGCTCAAGCAGGGGCACTGTTCATACCCTAGGTCGAGCTATCCGACCTGGGATGATTGAAGATAAAGCGACCGACCTCTTCAGGTCAGACTATCCGACCTCTTCTCAGAGAGCTCGGCCAAATCGACAAAGAGAGCCCAGTAAAAGGGCCCAAACGAAGGAACACGACCCAAATCCTAAGACGGCCTAAGCCTACAGAGATAAGGGCGGTTCCGCTGAAGATACGCTGACCTCAACCCTAAAGATAAAGATAAGATAAGATAACTAACTTATCTTATCCAACAAAGGTCACGTCTCAACACTATAAATACACTGGAGCACCCAGGTATAACTCATATTCTGATTCTACTCAATACCTGCTTAATACCCTTGCTAACTTAAGCATCGGAGTCCCTTGCAGGTACCCCCCACCCTCCGGGGACGAAGGATCAGCATTGTCACCCAGTCCAACAAGTCGGACACGGCGGCTCCAACCACCATCATCAAGTTGGACACAACAGTTCTGACCCACGCAAGAGATCTCAACAGAGATCGACCTCTAGTCTCAGGTAACCCACGGAACACCCTCCATCGGAGTCAGTAATTTTGAGTTGAATCCTCAGCTCATTATCATGGTGCAGCAAAGTTGCCAGTATTCTGGTCTTCCACAGGAAGAACCTACAGAGTTTCTGGCACAGTTTTTATAAATTGCTGACACAGTACATGATAAAAAAGTAGATCAGGATGTCTATAGATTATTACTGTTTCCATTTGCTGTAAAAGACCAAGCTAAGAGGTGGTTAAATAACCAACCTAAGGCTAGCATAAGGACATGGAAACAGCTGTCAGAAAAATTCTTGAATCAATATTTCCCCCCAAAACGGATGACACAGCTATGGCTGAACATCCAAGGCTTTAAACAAGGAGATAATGAATCTCTTTATGATGCCTGGGAGAGATACAGAGAGATGCTAAGAAAATTCCCCTCTGAAATGTTTTTAGAGTGGGTGCAGTTAGACATCTTCTATTATGAGCTTATAGAGAAAGCTCAGATGTCTTTGGACCACTCAGCTGGTGGATCTATACACACGAGAAAGACAATTGAAGAAGCTCAAGAGCTCATTGATACAGTTGCCAGGAACCAGCATCTGTACCTAAGTAGTGAACCTTCCATGAAAGAAGAGGCTAAAATAGTAACTGCTGAACTTAGTCCTGCCAAACAAGTTACTGAATTTAATCAGCAATTAGATTTTCTAACAAAATAGCTAGCCAAATTCAAGGAGATATTACAAGACACAAGAATGGCTAATATGAATATGGAAGTGCAGTTGAAGCAAACAGAACAGCAGTTATCAAAACAAATAACAGAAGAGTGCCAAGCAGTTCAATTAAGAAGTGGGAAAATATTAAATACCTCACTTCAAGGCAACAGGAAGCCAAGAAATGAACAAATTGCTACCCACAATCCCTCTGAGGACAGTAAGAGCCCAGAGAGGAATAATTCTGGCACTCAAACGCCAGAAGAGGGTGGAGAGCTGGCATTGAACGCCCAAAGGAAGCTCAGTTCTGGCGTGCAGACGCCAAAAACAAGTAAGGAATTGGCATTGAACGCCCAAAGGAAGCACAATTTTGGCGTTTAGATGCCAGAAACAAGTAAGGAGTTGGCGTCTAACGCCACTCCAACTTCCAACCCTGACATTCAAACGCCAGTGAGGGATTAGACACATACAAGTGCTGATAGCAACCCCTTTAAAAAGGCTTCTCCAACTACATCTGTAGGAAATAAACCTGCAGCAACTACGGTTGAGGAATACAAAGCCAAAATGCCTTATCCTCAGAAACTCTGCCAAGCGAAACAGGATAAACAATTTGCCCGCTTTGCAGACTATCTCAGGACTCTTGAAATAAAGATTCCGTTTGCAGAGACACTTGAGCAAATACCCTCTTATGCTAAGTTCACAAAAGAGATCTTAAGTCATAAGAAGGATTGGAGAGAAACTGAAAAAGTTTACCTCACTGAAGAATGCAGTGCAGTCATTCTAAAAAACTTACCAGAGAAGCTTAAGGATCCTGGAAGCTTTATGATACCATGCACATTAGAGGGTACTTATACCAATAAAGCTCTATGTGATCTTGGAGCAAGTATCAACCTAATACCTGCATCCACTATCAAAAAGTTTGGTTTGACTGAAGAAGTCAAACCAACCTGGATATGTCTCCAACTTGCTGATGGCTCCATTAAATACCCATCAGGCGTGATTGAAGACATGATTGTCAAGGTTGGGCCATTTGCCTTTCCTACTTACTTTGTGGTGCTGGAAATGGAGGAGCACAAGAGTGTAACTCTCATTCTAGGAAGACCTTTTCTAGCAACTGGATGAACCCTCATTGACGTCCAAAAAGGGGAATTAACCCTGAGAGTCAATGAGGATGAGTTTAAGTTGAATGTTGTCAAAGCTATGCAGCATCCAGACACCCCAAACGACTGCATGAGCATTGATATTATTGACTCTCCGGTGAAAGAGGTCAATATGACTGAGAGTCTCAAATCAAAGCTAGAGGATATCTTTAAAGATGTTCAGCCTGATCTGGAGGAACCAGAGAGAATAATAGAACCTCTGAAAATTCCTCAGGAAGAGGAGAAACCTCCTAAACCCGAGCTCAAACCAATACCACCATCCCTGAAATATGCATTTCTGGGAGAAGGTAACACTTTTCCTGTAATCATAAGCTCTACTTTAGAGCCATAGGAAGAGGAAGCACTAATTCAAGTGCTGAGGACACACAAGACAGCTCTTGGGTGGTCCACCAGTGATCTTAAGGGCATTAGCCCAGCCAGATGTATGCACTAGATCTTATTAGAGGATGACGCTAAGCCAGTGGTTCAACCACAGAGGCGGCTGAATCCAGCCATGAAGGAGGTCGTGCAGAAGGAGGTCACTAAATTGCTAGAGGCTGGGATTATTTATCCTATTTCTGATAGCCACTGGTGAGCCCTGTCCAAGTCATCCCTAAGAAGGGTGGCATGACAGTGGTTCATAATGAAAAAAAATGAACTGGTTCCTATAAGAACATTTACAGGGTGGCGTATGTGTATTGATTACATAAGGCTCAATACAGCTACCAGAAAGGATCATTTTCCTTTACCATTCATAGACCAGATGCTAGAAAGACTAACAGGTCATGATTACTACTGCTTCCTGGATGGATATTCAGGTTATAATCAAATTGCAGTAGATCCCCAAGATCAAGAGAAAACAGCATTCATATGTCCATCTGGAGTATTTGCATACAGAAGGATGCCATTTGGTATGTGCAATGCACCTGTAACCTTTCAAAGGTGCATGCTCTCTATTTTCTCTGATATGGTGGAAAAATTTCTGGAAGTCTTCATGGATGACTTTTCAGTATATGAAGACTCATTCAGCTCCTGTCTTGACCATCTAGCACGTGTTCTAAAGAGGTGCCAATAGACTAACCTGATTTTAAACTGGGAGAAATATCACCTTATGGTGACTGAAAGGAATTGTCCTTGGGCACAAAATTTCGAACAAGGGAATAGAGGTGGATCAAGCTAAGGTAGAGGTAATTGAAAAATTACCACCACCTACCAATATTAAGGCAATCAGAAGCTTTCTGGGGCATACAGGATTCTATAGGAGGTTTATAAAAGATTTTTCAAAAATTGCAAAACCTCTGAGTAATCTGCTAGCTGCTGACACCCTATTTATCTTTGATAAGGAGTGTCTGCAAGCGTTTGAGACTCTGAAAGCTAAGCTGGTCACAGCACCAGTCATCTCTGCACCAGACTGGACATTACCATTTGAACTAACGTGTGATGCCAGTGACCATGCCATTGGTGCAGTATTGGGACAAAGGCATGACAAGCTTCTGTACGTCATTTATTATGCCAGTCGTGTTTTAAATGACGCACAGAAGAACTACACAACCACAGAAAAAGAGTTACTTGCAGTGGTTTACGCCATTGACAAGTTCAGATCTTATTTAGTAGGATCAAAAGTGATTGTGTACACTGACCATGCTGCTTTTAAATATCTACTCACAAAGCAGGATTCAAAACCCAGACTCATAAGATGGGTATTGCTTATGCAAGAGTTTGATATAGAAATAAGAGACATAAAAGGGACAGAGAACCAAGTAGCAGACCACCTATCCCGAATAGAACTAGTAGAAGGGGCGTCCCTACCTCTTACTGAGATCTCTGAAATTTTTTCGGATGAGCAACTCTTTGCCATCCAGGAAGTACCATGGTTTGCAGACATTGCAAACTACAAGGATGTGAGATTCATACCCAAAGAGTATAGTAGGCAGCAATCAAAGAAATTGATCTCGGATGCAAAGTACTATCTGTGGGATGAACCATATCTCTTCAAGAGATGTGCAGACGGAGTAATTCGTAGATGTGTGCCTAAAGAAGAAGCACAAAAGATCCTCCGGCATTGCCATGGATCATAGTATGGAGGACATTTTGGAAGTGAGCGAACAGCCACAAGAGTCCTCCAATGTGGCTTCTACTGGCCTACTCTCTATAAAGACTCCCGAGAGTTTGTACTTAATTCTGACAGTTGCCAAAGATCTGGCAATCTACCTCATAGTTATGCCATGCCTCAACAAGGGATCTTGGAGATTGAGTTGTTTGATGTATGGGGTATTGACTTCATGGGGCCTGTCCCACCATTATACTCAAACACTTATATTCTGGTGGCAGTGGATTATGTATCCAAATGGGTGGAAGCTATTGCAATGCCCACTAATGATACTAAAACAGTGCTGAAATTCCTCCAGGAACATATCTTCAGCAAATTTGGTGTCCCTAGAGTACTAATCAGTGATGGGGGCGCCATTTCTGCAAGAAACAACTTTACTCTGCTATGGTTCGATATGGAGTTAGCAACAGGGTAGCAACTCTATATCATCCACAGACAAATGGGAAAGCTGAAGTCTCTAATAGAGAACTTAAAAGAATCCTGGAATGGACTATGATTAACCGTAGAAGGAATTAGGCAAGAAGCTTGGATGATGTTCTGTGGGCATACAGAACAGCATTTAAGACTCCTATAGGGACCTCTCCATACCAGCTTGTGTATGAAAAAGCCTGTCACTTGCCAGTGGAACTGGAACATAAGGCCTACTGGGCAACCAGATTCCTAAACCTTGATGCCAAGTTAGCTGGAGAAAAAAGATTGCTCCAGTTAAATGAGCTAGAGGAATTCAGACTCAATGCTTTCGAAAATGCAAAAATTTACAAAGAGAAAGCAAAAAGATGGCATGATCAGAAGCTTTCATCCAGAGTCTTTGAGCCAGGGTAAAAAGTATTGCTGTTTAATTCTAGGCTCAGATTATTCCCCGGGAAATTGAAATCCCGGTGGAGAGGACCATATGTGATTACAGCTGTGTCACCATATGGATATGTAGAGCTTCAGGATAATGATTCTGACAAAAAGTTCATTGTTAATGGACAGAGAGTCAAACATTATCTTGAAAGCAATTTTGAGCAAGAATGCTCCAAACTGAGACTTGATTAAAGCTCAGTAATAGTCCAGCTAAAGACAATAAAGAAATGCTTGCTGGGAGGCAACCCAGCCATCAACAAAGCTTATTTGTTAATTACATGGTAATTTTACAGGTTCATATTAATTATCTTCAAGGTAAAATAGCAATTGCATGAGTTCACAGAGTTACAGAAGGATTCAGAGGATGAAACAGCAAAAAGAAGCTCACTGGTGCGAAAAAGCCAGTAAGAGCTGTTTTGGGCGTTAAACGCCCAAAAGAAGCATCTACTGGGCGTTTAACGCCAGTAGAGATAGCCATCTGGCATTAAACGCCAGAAAGAAGCAGCTTCTGGGCGTTTAACGCCAGATTTATAGCGTCCTGGGCATTCAGAAAAATGCCTAGTGATAACGGAGTTTCTGGCATTTAACGCCAGCTAGAAGCAACAACTGGACGTTAAACGCCCAGACCAAGCACCATCTGGGCGTTAAACGCCCAAAACATGTAGCAGTTGGGCGTTTAACACCAGGATTGTGGAAGGGAGGAAGTTTTTGTTCCCTACTTGATTTTTTTCAAATTTTCATGTTTCCATCCATAATTTCTTGCATAAACATATTACAAATCCTAATTTTTCAAATCCTTTTTCAAAGATATTAAATGTATATTAATTCTAAACATAAATCTTTTTTTTTTAAATCCTCTTCAACTTCTTTTCAAATCTTTTTCAAAATTCAATTATCTTTTTGAATTCTTTTCAAATCTTTTTATATTCTTCTCAAATCTTTTTAAACTCGTCATATCTTCTTTTCAAAATTCAGATTTATCTTTTTGAAATATCTTTCATATCTTTTCAATTTTAAATTGCATCTTTTTCCTATCATACTTATCTTTTACAAATCATATCTTCTATCATATCTTCTTCAAAATTTTCGAAAACCCACCCCCTTCCTTTTAATTCCATGTTTGGCCCCCTCCTCTTCTCCACAATTCAAACATGGCTCTCCATCTATCCCTTTCCTTTCCTTTCTTTTGCTTGAGGACAAGCAAACCTCTAAGTTTGGTGTGTTTATCCGTGATCACTAAACCAATACCCACTAAGATCATGGCTCCTAAGGAAAAACAAACCACTCCAAGAGGCAAGAAAGAGAATATTCCAAAACCACTTTGGAATCAAGGGAAGTTCTTAACTAAAGAACATTTAGACCATTACTACAAAAAATGGGTCTAAGGTCAGTGATCCCAGAAGTTAAATTCAATCTAAAAGAAGACGAATATCCGGAGATCCAAGAGCAAATTCGAAACAGGAGCTGGGAAGTCCTAGCTAATCCTGAAACAAAGGTGGGAAGAAATATGGTTCAGGAATTCTACTCTAATCTGTGGCAAACAGACAGGCAGAGAATAGCTGGAACTGCCTTCTATGACTATCGGACTTTGGTCAGAGGGAAGATTGTTCACCTCTACCTGACAAAATCAGGGAGATCTTCAAGCTACCTCAGCTGAAAGATGACTCAGACTCCTTTAACGGGAGAATGATGAGAACAAATAAGGGCTTGGACGAAATTCTAGAGGAGATATGCCTCCTTAGAACCAAGTGGACAACCAACACAAAAGGTTTCCCAAATCAAATTAAGAGAGGAGATCTCAAACCAGTCGCCAGAGGCTGGCTGGACTTCATTGGGCGTTCTATACTGCTGATGAGCGGATAATTTATACGCTTTTTGGCATTGTTTTTAGGTAGTTTTTAGTAAGTTCAAGCTACTTTTATGGATGTTTTCATTAGTTTTTATGTTAAATTCACATTTCTGGACTTTACTATGAGTTTGTGTGTTTTTCTGTGATTTCAGGTAATTTCTGGCTGAAATTGAGGGACTTGAGCAAAACTCTGAAAAAGGCTGACAAAAGGACTGCTGATGCTGTTGGAATCTGACCTCCCTGCACTCGAAATGGATCTTCTGGAGCTACAGAACTCCAAATGGCGCGCTCTGAATGGCGTTGGAAAGTAGACATCCAGAGCTTTTGAGCAATATATAATAGTCCATACTTTATTCGGGAATTGATGACGTAACTTGGCATTGAACGCCAACTACATGCTGCTGTCTGGAGTTAAACGCCAGAAACACGTCATGCTCCGGAGTTGAACGCCCAAAACACGTTATAACTTGGAGTTCAACTCCAAGAAAAGCCTCAGCTCGTGGATAGATCAATCTCAGCCCAAGCATACATCAAGTGGGCCCCGGAAGTGGATTTATGCATCAATTACTTACTCATGTAAACCCTAGTAGCTAGTCTAGTATAAATAGGATAATTTACTATTGTATTAGACATCTTTTGACAGTTTAATCTTTTGACTGTTTAGTCTTTGATCATTCGGTCTTTTGATCATTCAGGGGACTGGCCATTCGGCCATGCCTGAACCTTTCACTTATGTATTTTCAACGGGGGAGTTTTTGCACACCATAGATTAAGGGTGTGGAGCTCTGCTGTACCTCAAGTTTCAATACAATTACTATTACTTTCTATTCAATTCTCTTTTATTCTTATTCCAAGATATACGTTGCACAACACTTTGATGAATGTGATGATCCGTGACACTCATCATCATTCTCACCTATGAACGCGCGTGACTGACAACCACTTCCGTTCTACCTTAGGCCGGGCGCATATCTCTTAGATTCCCCAACAGAATCTTCGTGGTATAAGCTAGATAGATGGCGGCATTCATGGGGATCCGGAAAGTCTAACCTTGTCTGTGGTATTCCGAGTAGGATCCCGGGAATCCGAAAAGTCTAACCTTGTCTGTGGTATTCCGAGTAGGATTCCGGTATTGAATGACTGTGACGAGCTTCAAACTCCTGAACGCTGGGCGTGATGACAAATGCAAAAGAATCAATGGATTCTACTCTAACCTGATTGAGAACCAACAGATGATTAGCCGTGCTGTGACAGAGCATTTGGACCATTTTCACTGAGAGGATGGGATGTAGCTATCAACAAGGGTGATGCCTCTAGACGATTAGCCGTGCAGTGACAGCGCATAAGACCATTTTCCCGAGAGGATTAAAGGTAGCCATTGATGATGGTGATGCCCTACATACAGCTTGCCATGGAAAGGAGTAAGAAGGATTGGATGAAAGCAATAAGAAAGTAGAGATTCGAAAGGATTCTAGCATCTCCACACGCCTATCTGAAATTCCCACTATTGATTTACATAAGTATTTCTATCCCTTTTTATTTTCTATTTATTATTAATTATTCGAAAACCCATAAACCAATTTAATCTGCCTAACTGAGATTTACAAGGTGACTATAGCTTGCTTCATACCAACAATCTCTGTGGGATCGACCCTTACTCACGTAAGGTATTACTTGGATGACCCAGTACACTTGCTGGTTAAGTTGAACGGAGTTGTGGAAAGAAATTGCTGAGTTAGTTTTTTTTGGCACATGCCAAAGAGCCAGTATTGTTGATCACAATTTTGTCCACCAACTGCCCATTAGCAATCGCTCTAAAGTCACCATCAAAAGAGTAGTAATGATCCATTGTATTATGTTGGGAAAAGAAGTGGAAGTTCATCAGCTAATCTCTTGTGAACTTTACACAATTGCAAATAAGAACTCTAAAGATGCCAAATTGGCTTATCCAAGCTTAATCTCTATGCTATGTAAAGATGCTAGGGTGAAGATGGGAGTAAATGAGTATATCTCAGTTGAGCAACCAATCACCAAAAAGTCAATGGAAGGACAACAAGTGCAGGATGACCCCATCAAGAGAAAAGCACAGGAGTTCCTCCCGGAAATCCCTCAAATTGAATACTGGGAGCGTCTTGAAGCATTTGTCACTAAGTTGTAAGAAGCTGTGGACCAACTAAAGGAAGAACAGCAAAATCAAAGTAGCATGCTTTGCAAACTGCTTAGGAAACAAGAAGAGCAAGGGCGTGAATTGAAGCAACTGAAGCGTCAGAAGCTATCTCTTGAAGGGCCAAGCACCCCACAGATTAAAGGAGCATCCACCCCCCAAAATAAAGGTTGTTGAGTCCTAATCTTAGCCTTAACTCTGTGATAATTGTTCTTATTAGGAATTTACCTTAGAAGTTATATATGAGTAGTAGTAATTAGTATTTCTATTTTGATTTTATCTCCAATTAAGCTATAATTCATTTTTTTCATCATCATCAAACATGAATAAAATAGTAAATTTTTAGAATAAAGAGGCAATATTTTTTGAGTTTTTAATAAGGAAAATTGTAATTATTTATATGTAGTGGCAATACATTTTGTGTTCTGAATGAATACCTGAACAGTGCATATTTTTTATATTAAATTTTATAAATGTTAAAATTGTTGGCTCTTGAAAGAATGATGAACAAGAGAAATGTTATTAATGATCTAAAAAATCATGAAATTGATTCTTGAAGCAAGAAAAAGCAGTGAAGAAAAAAAGAGAGAAGGAGCAATAGAAAAAGCCAATAGCCCTTTAAACCAAAAGGCAAGGGTAAAAAGGATCCAAGGCTTTGAGCATCCATGGATAGGAGGGCCCAAGGAAATAAATCCAGGCCTAAGCGGCTAAATCAAGCTGTCCCTAACCATGTGCTTGTGGCATGCAGGTCCAAGTGAAAAGCTTGAGACTGAGTGGTTAAAGTTGTGATCCAAAGCAAACGAGTGTGCTTAAGAACTCTGGACACCTCTAATTGGGGACTTTAGCAAAGCTAAGTCACAATCTGAAAAGGTTCACCCAGTTATGTGTCTGTGGCATTTATGTATCCAGTGGTAATACTGGAAAACAAAGTGCTTAGGGCCACGGCCAAGACTCATAAAATAGATGTGTTCAAGAATCAACATACTAAACTAGGAGAATCAATAATACTATCTGAATTCTGTGTTCCTATGGATGTCAATCATTCTGAATTTCAAAGGATAAAGTGAGATACCAAAATTGTTCGGAAGCAAAAAGCTACTAGCCCCGCTCATCTAATTAGAATCTAAGCTTCAAATGAAACTCTGAGATATTATTGCTTCTAGATTTTTTTTATCCTATTTTATTTATCTAGTTGCTTAGGGACAAGCAACAGTTTAAGTTTGGTGTTGTGATGAGCGGATATTTTATACGCTTTTTGGGGGTAATTTCATGTAATTTTTAGTATGTTTTAGTTAGTTTTTAGTATATTTTTATTAGTTTTTAGGAAAAATTCATATTTTTGGACTTTACTATGAGTTTGTGTTTTTTTCTGTGATTTCAGGTATTTTCTGGCTGAAATTGAGGGAGCTGAGCAAAAATCTAATTCAGGCTGAAAAAGGACTGCTGATACTGTTGGATTCTAACCTCCCTGCACTCGGAATAGATTTTTTGGAACTACAAGAGTCCAAATGGCGCGCTCTCAATTGGGTTGGAAAGTAGACATCTAGGGCTTTCCAGCAATATATAATAGTCTATACTTTGCTCGAAGATAGATGACGTAAACTGGCGTTTAACGCCAGTTCCATGTTCCATTCTGGCGTTAAACGCCAGAAACAGGTTACCAGTTGGAGTCAAACGCCCAAAACAGGTTACAACCTATTGTTTAACTCCAGAAACAGCCCAGGCACGTGACAAGCTCAAGTCTCAGTCCCAACACACACTAAGTGGGCCCCAGAAGTGGATTTCTGCACTATCTATCTCAGTTTACTCATTTTCTTTAAACCTAGGTTACTTTTTTAGTATTTAAACAACTTTTAGAGATTTATTTTGTATCTCATGACATTTTAGATCTGAACTTTGTACTCTTTGACGACATGAGTCTCTAAACTCCATTGTTGGCGGTGAGGAGCTCTGCAGCGTCTCGATGAATTAATGCAATTATTTCTGTTTTCTATTCAAACACGATTGTTTCTATCTAAGATGTTCATTCACACTTCAATATGATGAATGTGATGATCCATGACACTCATCACTATTCTCAATCTATGAACGCGTGCCTGACAACCACCTCTATTCTACATTCGATTGAATGAGTATCTCTTGGATTCCTTAATCAGAATCCATTGGCAGCAATCTTGAGAATCCAAAAAGTCTAAACCTTGTCTGTGGTATTCTGAGTAGGATTCAGGGATTGAATGACTGTGACGAGCTTCAAACTCACAAGGGTTGGGCGTAGTGACAGACGCAAAAGGATCAATGGATCCTATTCCAGCATGAGTGAGAATCGACAGATGATTAGCCATGCGGTGACAGTGCACCTGGACCATTTTCACTGAGAGGATGGATGGCAGCCATTGACAACGGGGATCCACCAACACACAGCTTACCATAGAAGGAACCTTGTGTGCATGAAGAAGAAGACAGGGGCAAGCAGAAATTCAAAAGACAAAGCATCTCCAAAAATCCAACATATTCTCCATTACTGCGTAACAAACACTCATTTCATGCTCTTTCACTTTTGATAATTGAAACTAAAGAACCCTATTGGTATCCTGACTAAGAATAATAAGATAACCATAGCTTGCTTCAAGCCGGCAATCTCCGTGGGATCGACCCTTACTCACGTAAGGTATTACTTGGACGACCCAGTGCACTTGCTGGTTAGTTGTGCAGAATTACATAGTGTGAGTGTAATTTTTGTGCACCAAGCAGAGCCTCTCTAGCTTAGCAAACATAGTCTCTGATCTATCCAAGACCACTCTCAGTTTCATGAATGAGGCACGGTCCTCTATCAGAAATCTGGAGGCACAAGTGGGTCAGCTGAGTAAGAGAGTTATTGAAACTCCTCCTAGCACTCTACCAAGCAATACAGAAGAAAATCCCAAGAGAGAGTGCAAGGCCATAACCATGACCAACATGGCCTAACCTGGAGAGAGTGAGGAGGACGTGATTTCTAGTGAGAAAAACCTCATGGGTTATCCTCTGGACAAAAAGGAGTTCCCTATTGAGAAACCAAGAGAATCTGAGGCTCATACAAAGACCATAGAGATTCTATTGAACCTACTTCTGCCATTCATGAGCTCTGATGAGTATTCCTTCTCTGAAGAGGATGAAGATATTACTGAAGAGCAAGTTGCTAAGTACCTTGGAGCAATCATGAATCTGAATGCCAAATTATTTGGTAATGAGACTTGGGGATGAACCTCTATTGCTCATTAATGAACTAAACACCTTGGCTCAGCTAAAGATACCTCAAAAGAAATCGGATCCCGGAAGGTTCTTAATACCTTGCACCATTGGCACCATGACCTTTGAGAAGGTTTTGTGTGACCTGGGGTCAAGTGTAAACCTCATGCCACTCTCTGTAATGGAGAAACTAGGGATCTTTGAGGTACAAGCTGCAAGAATCTCACTAGAGATGGCAGACAAGTCAAAGAAACAGGCTTATCGACTTGTAGAGGATGTCTTGGTAAAGGTTAAAGGCCTTTTCATCCCTGCTGACTTCATAATCATAGACCCTTCCTAGCCACAGTAAAAGCTGTGATTGATGTTGATAGAGGAGAGTTGGTCCTTCAAGTGAATGAGGACTACCTTTGTTTAAGGCTCAAAGATCTTTTTCTGTACACATGGAGAAGAAGCATGAAAAGCTTCTCTAAATACAGAGCCAACCAAAGCCCCCACATTCAAACTCTAAGTTTGGTGTTGGGAGGCCCCAACCATGCTCTGAATATCTGTGAAGCTCCATGAGAGCTCACTGTCAAGCTATTGACATTAAAGAAGCGCTTATTGGGAGGCAACCCAATTTTTATTTATCTATGTTAAATTTCCATTTTTCAATATTATTTTATGTTTTCTTTAGGTTGATGATCATGTGGAGTTACAAAAACAACTGCAAAATCAAAGCAAATTCAAAAACAGCACACCCTGGAGGAAGAGCTTATTGCATTTAAACGCCAATAAGGGTAGCAGAATGGGCGTTAAACACCCAGTCTGGCACCATTCTGGGCGTTTAACGCCAGAAAAGGACACCAGACTAGCATTTAACACCAGAAAAGGGCACCAAGTTGGCGTTAAACGCCAGAAAGGGAAGAAAAGCTGGCGTTAAACGCCAGAAAGGGGAGAAAAGCTGGCGTTTAACGCCAGGAATGGGCAGCAACCTGGCGTTTAACGCCTGGATTAGCACTCAGAAGGTGTTTACACGCCAGAATGGTGCAGGGATGAGAAATCCTTGACACCTCAGGATCTGTGGATCCCACAGGATCCCCACTACCTCAACTCACTCTCTCTCTTCTTCACACATTCCAATAACACCCTTCCTCAAAATACCCCTCACCAATCACCTCTATTTCTCTTTCCCAATACCCTTCACCAATCACCTCCATCCACTCTTCCCCAAACACCCCACCTACCCCACCATTAAAAATTCAAAAACTTTCCCTCCCAACCCAACCCTCACACACGGACACCCCCTTCTTCCTCTCCTATATAAACCCATCATCACTCCTTCATGTTCACACATCATAAGCACTTCCCCCCTTTTGGCCAAACCACTCACACCTCTCCATCTCCTCTATTTTGTTTTACTTCTCCTCCCTTCCTTCTTCTTTTGCTCGGGGACGAGCAAACCTTTTAAGTTTGGTGTGGAAAAAGCATTGCTTTTTGTGTTTCCATAACCATTTATGGCACCTAAGGCCGGAGAAACCTCTAGAAAGAGGAAAGGGAAGGCAAAAGCTTCCACCTCTATGCTAATGCATAGATCACTAAGAACCATAATCAAAGTGTGAACCCGAACCCAAAGAACTGGCTTACAATGGTTCGGGGGAAATACTTAGATTTCATTTCAGAAAATGAGAGGTTGGCATTCAACTTGCCAATGATGCAAGGAGATGCATGCCCCTACACTAGAAGGGTCAACCTTGATGAAAGGTTGGACCAAGTCCTCATGGACATATGTGTAGAAGGAGCTCAGTGGAAAAGAGACTCCAAAGGCAAGCCGGTTCAATTGAGAAGGCATGACCTTAAACCCGTGGCTAAAGGATGGTTGGAATTCATCCAACGCTCCATCATTCCTACTAGCAACTTATCCTAAGTGACTGTAAATCGAGCTATCATGATTGGTGGACGAAATTGTGATCCATGTTCTTTACTTATTCCTTTCACTTCAACAATCCAAGGTAATGGCTCTAAAGATTTGGTGCACAGAACCTGGTCCAAAATCAACTTCACAGTTTGTTTCACAACTCTGTTCAACTAACCAGCAAGTGTACTGGGTCGTCCAAGTAATAAACCTTACGTGAGTAAGGGTCGATCCCACAGAGATTGTTGGTATGAAGCAAGCTATGGTCACCTTGTAAATCTCAGTTAGGCAGATTAAATTTATTTATGGTTTCGAAAATAGAAATAATAAAATAGAAATAATAAAAGGGATAGAATACTTATGCAGATTCATTGGTGGGAATTTCAGATAAGCGAATGGAGATACTGTATGGCTCAAGGACGCCTGCTCTCCTACTGCTTCAACTCAATCCTTCTTATTCCTTTCCATGGCAAGCTGTGTATAGGGGTTCACCATCAGCGGTGGCTACTTTCAATCCTCTCGGGAAAATGGTCCTCTGCGGCTGTCACTCGCATGGCTAATCGTCTGGAGGCATCACCCATGGTTGATGGCTACATCCCATCCTCGCAGTGAAAACTACGCTCACACACTCTGTCACAGCACGGCTAATCACTGGTTGGTTCCTGTTCCTACTGGAATAGAATCCCTTGATTCTTTTGCGTTTGTCACTAACGCCCAGCACTTGCAAGTCTGAAGCACGTCACAGTCATTCATTACCGGAATCCTACTCGGAATACCACAGACAAGGTTAGACTTTCCGGATTCCCAGGATCCTACTCGGAATACCACAGACAAGGTGAGACTTTCCGGATCCTCATAAATGCCGCCATCTATCTAGCTTATACCACGAAGATTCTGTTGGGGAATCTAAGAGATATACATTCAAGCTCTGTTGCATGTAGAACGGAAGTGGTTGTCAATCACGCGCGTTCATAAGTGAGAAGGATAATGAGGGTTATTTACTCATCATATTCATTATGTTCTTGGGTACGAATGAATATCTTGGAATAAGAATAAGAGAGATTTGAATAAAAGAAAATAGAATTGAATAGGATATCATCTTAATGGCATTGAAACTTGAGGTACAGCAGAGCTCCACACCCTTGATCTATGGTGTGTAGAAACTCCACCGTTGAAAATACATAAGTGAAAGGTTCAGGCATGGCCGAATGGCCAGCCCCCAAACGTGATCACTAGATTCAAAATACAATCCAGGATGATAATATGATAGTAAAAAGTTCTATTTATAATAAACTAGCTCCTAGGGTTTACATGAGTAAGTAATTGATGCATAAATCCACTTCCGGGGCCCACTTGGTGTATGCTTGGGCTGAGCTTGATCTATCCACGAGCTGAGGCTTCTCTTGGAGTTGAACTCCGAGTTATGACATGTTTTGGGCGTTCAACTCCGGATCATGACGTTTTTCTGGCGTTTAACTCCAGACAGCAGCATGAACTTGGCGTTCAACGCCAAGTTACGTCGTCAATTTCCGAATAAAGTATGGAGTATTATATATTGCTGGAAAGCCCTGGATGTCTACTTTCCAACGCCGTTGAGAGCGCGCCATTTGGAGTTCTGTAGCTCCAGAAAATCCATTTCGAGTGCAGGGAGGTCAGATTCCAACAGCATCAGCAGTCCTTTTGTCAGCCTTTTTCAGAGTTTTGCTCAAATCCCTCAATTTCAGCCAGAATTTACCTGAAATCAAAGAAAAACACACAAACTCATACTAAAGTCCAGAAATGTGAATTTAACATAAAAACTAATGAAAACATCCCTAAAAGTAGCTTAAACTTACTAAAAACTACCTAAAAACAATGCCAAAAAGCGTATAAATTATCCGCTCATCACAACACCAAACTTAAATTGTTGCTTGTCCCCAAGCAACTGAAAATCTAATAGGATAAAAAGAAGTGAATATACTATAAATTCAGAAATATTAATGAATATTAATTATAATTAAATGAGCGGGACTTGTAGCTTTTTGCTTCTGAACAGTTTTGGCATCTCACTTTTCCTTTGAAGTTTAGAATGATTGGCTTCTCTAGGAACTTAGAATTTCGGATAGTGTATTGACTTTCCTAGTTAAGCATGTTGATTCTTGAACACAGCTACTTATGAGTCTTGGCTGTGGCCCTAAGCACTTTGTTTTCCAGTATTACCACCGGATACATAAATGCCACAGACACATAACTGGGTGAACCTTTTCAGATTGTGACTTAGCTTTGCTAAAGTCCCCAGTTAGTGGTGTCCAGAGCTCTTAAGCACACTCTTTTACCTTGGATCACGACTTTAACCACTAAGTCTCAAGCTTTTCACTTGGACCTTCATGACACAAGCACATGGTTCGGGACAGCTTGATTTAGCCGCTTAGGCCTGGATTTTATTTCCTTGGGCCCTCCTATCCATTGATGCTCAAAGCCTTGGATCCTTTTTACCCTTGCCTTTTGGTTTTAAGGGCTATTGGCTTTTTCTACTGCTCCTTCTTTTTCTATATACTCTTTTTAGCCATTTTTTTTTTCTGCTTTTTCTTGCTTCAAGAATCAATTTCATGATTTTTCAGATCATCAATAACATTTCTCTTTGTTCATCATTCTTTCAAGAGCCAACAATTTTAACATTCATAAACAACAAGATCCAAAGACATATGCACTGTTCAAGCATTCATTCAGGAAGCAAAAATATTGTCACCACATCAATATAATTAAATTAAATTCAAATAATAAATTCGAAATTTATGTACTTCTTGTTCTTTTGAATTAAAACATTTTTCTTTTAAGAGAAGTGAAGGATTAATGGAATTTATTCATAGCTTTAAGGCATGGTTACATACTAATGATCATGAAATAAAGACACAAAACATAGATAAACACAGTATTAAAAACCGAAAACAGAAAGAAATAAAGAACAAGGAATGAATCCACCTCTAGTGGCGTCTTCTTCTTGAAGGACCAATGATGTTCTTCAGCTCTTCTATGTCCCTTCCTTGCCTTTGTTGCTCCTCCCTCATTGCTCTTTGATATTCTCTTATTTCTTGGAGAATGATGGAGTGCTCATGATGTTCCACCCTTAATTGTCCCATATTGTGGCTCAAATCTTCTAAGGAGGTATTGAGTTGCTCCCAATAGTTGTTGGGAGGAAAGTGCATTCCTTGAGGCATCTCAGGAATTTGTTGATGATGAGCTTCCTCATGCACTTCTTGAGGGCCGTGAGGAGCTTCTCTAGCTTGCTCCATCCTTTTCTTGGTGATGGGCTTGTCTTCTTCAATGGAGACATCTCCTTCTATGATGACTCCAGCTGAGTAACATAGATGGCAAATAAGGTGAGGGAAGGCTAGCCGTGCCATGGGTGAAGGCTTGTCGGCTATTTTGTAGAGTTCATTGGAGATGACCTCATGAACTTCTACTTCCTCTCCAATCATGATGCTGTGAATCATGATGGCCCGATCCACAGTAACTTCAGATCGGTTGCTTGTAGGGATGATGGATCTTTGGATGAACTCCAACCATCCTCTACAGGCTTGAGGTCCAGTCTTCTTAGTTGGACCGGTTTGCCTTTGGAGTCTATTCTCCATTGGGCGCCTTCCACACATATGTCCATTAGGACTTGATCCAACCTTTGATTAAAGTTGACTCTTCTAGTGTAGGGGCGTTCATCACCTTGCATCATGGGTAAGTGAAACACCAACCTCACATTTTCCAGACTAAAATCCAAGTATTTCCCCCTAACCATTGTGAGATAATTCTTTGGGCTTGGGTTCATACCTTGGTCATGGTTCCTAGTGATCCATGCATTGGCATAGAACTCTTGAACCATTAAGATTCCAACTTGTTGCATGGGGTTGGCTAGGACTTCCCAACCTCTTCTTTGAACTTCATGTCGGATCTCCGGATACTCATTTTTCTTGAGCTTGAAAGGGACCTCAGGGATCACCTTCTTCTATGCCACAACATCATAGAAGTGGTCTTGATGGCTTTTGGAGATGAATCTTTCCATCTCCCATGACTCGGAGGTGGAAGCTTTTGCCTTCCCTTTTCCTTTTCTAGAGGATACTCCGGCCTTAGGTGCCATTGGTAATGGAAAAACAAAAAAACTTATGCTTTTACCACACCAAACTTAAAATTTTGCTCGTCCTCGAGCAAGAAAGAAAAGAAGAGTAGAAGAAGAAGAAGAAAATATGGTAGAGAGGGAGAGAGGTAGGTTCGGCTATGAAGGCGAAGAAGGGGTTGTGTTGTGTGAAAATGAAGTAGAAGGGAAGGGTATTTATAGGGAAAGGGGAGGGTGGGTGTTCGGCCAAAATGGGTGGGAATGGGTGGGAAATTGAATTTGAATTTTATGAAGGTAGGTGGGGTTTATGGGGAAGAGTGGGGTGATGTGAATGGTGAATGGGGTAATTGGGAAGAGGTATTGAGGTGATTGGTGAAGGTTTTTGGGAAGTGTGATATGGGGAAGAGTGAGATGAGATTAGGATTAGGAGAGTGTTATTAGGATAAAAAGGTAAGGTGGGAATATGGTAGGTGGGGAT
The DNA here is from genome assembly GCF_014773155.1 of Arachis stenosperma. Classification (NCBI taxonomy): domain Eukaryota; kingdom Viridiplantae; phylum Streptophyta; class Magnoliopsida; order Fabales; family Fabaceae; genus Arachis; species Arachis stenosperma. The sequence continues at coordinate 52,525,916 of NC_080380.1, forward strand.
CCTGTGGGGTCCACAGATCCTGAGGTGAAAAGAAATACCATTCCTTCACCATATAGGCATGTAAAATGCCTTCATGTATCATTCTGGCGTTTAAACGCCCATTGGTGCCTGTTCTGGGCGTTCAACGCCCATGTAATGCATGTTTCTGGCGTTGAACGCCAGTTTCATGCTTGTTCCTGGTGTTCAGCGCCAGTTTGTCCTCTCTGTGCACATTCCTGGCGTTTAACGCCAGGTTGTTGCTTGTTTCTGGTGTTCAGCGCCAGAATGGTGCTCTGTTCTGGCGTTGAACGCCAGCCAGATGCATCTTACTGGCGTTGAACGCCAGTCTGCGCTACCTCCAGGGTGAACAATTTTTTTCTTCTATTTTTGACTCTGTTTTTAATTTTTTTTTTATTTTTTTCGTGACTCCTCATGATCATGTACCTAATAAAACACAAAAATAACAATGAAACAAAATAAAATAAAATTAGATAATTAAAATTGGGTTGCCTCCCAACAAGCGCTTCTTTAATGTCAATAGCTTGACAGTGGCTCTCATGGAGCCACAAGGTGATCAGGTCAATGTTAGTGTAGTCCCAACACCAAACTTAGAGTTTGGATATGGGGTTTGAACACCAAACTTAGAGTTTGGTTGTGGCCTCACAACACCAAACTTAGAGTCTTGACTGCTTACTCTCTTTTGTCACAGAGGGATGGCCATGTGCCTTAAACACAAGGTAGTCCCCATTCAATTGAAGGACTAACTCACCTCTGTTGACATCTATCACAGCTCCTGCTGTGGCTAGGAAAGGTCTCCCTAGGAGATGCATTCATCATCTTCCTTCCTAGTGTCTAGGATTATGAAATCAGTAGGGATGTAAAGGCCTTCAACCTTACTAGCACTCCTCTACTATTCCATAAGCTTGTCTCATGGACTTGTCTGCCAATTGTAATGAAAACAAGGCAGGTTGTACCTCAATGATCCCCAGCCTTCTCCTTACAGAGAGTGGCATAAGATTTATCCCTGACCCCAGGTCACATAGAGCTTTTTCAAAGCTCATGGTGCCAATGGTACAAGGTATTGAGAACTTGCCAGGATCTTGCTTCTTTTGAGGTAGAGTTCTCTGAATCCAAGTATCTAGTTCACTAATGAGCAAGGGAGGTTCACTTTCCCAAGTCTCATTACCAAACAGCTTGGCATTCAGCTTCATGATGGCTCCTAAATATTGAGCAACTTTCTCTCCAGTCACATCTTCATCCTCTTCAGAGAAAGAATAGTCTTCAGAGCTCATGAATGGCAGAAGAAGATTAAATGGAATCTCTATGGTCTCTAGATGAGCCTCAGATTCCTCAGGATCCTTAATAGGAAACTCCTTCTTGCTTGAGGGACGTCCCAGGAGGTCTTTCTCACTAGGATTTTCGTCCTCCTCCTCCCTTGTGCATTCGGCCATATTGACTATGTCAATGGCTTTGCACTCTCCTTTTGGATTCTCTTCTGTATTGCTTGGGAGAATCTTGGGAGGAGTTTCAATAACTTTCCTACTCAGCTGGCCTACTTGTGCCTCCAGATTTCTGATGGAAGATCTGGTTTCATTCATGAAACTGAAAGTGGCCTCTGACAGATCAGAGACTATATTGGCTAAATTAGAATTGTTTTGTTCAGAGTTCTCTGTCTGCTGCTGAGAAGATGATGGATATGGCTTGCTATTGCCCAGCCTATTGCATCCACCATTGTTAAAACCTTGTTGAGGTTTTTGTTGATCCTTCCATGAGAAATTTGGATGATTTCTCCATGATGAGTTATAGGTGTTTCCATAAGGTTCACCCATGTAATTAACCTCTGCCATGGCAGGGTTCTCAGGATCATAAGCTTCCTCAGAAGCTGCCTCTCTAGTACTGTTGGATGCATGTTGCAATCCATTCAGATTTTGAGAGATCATGTTGACCTGTTGGGTCAACACTTTGTTCTGAGCCAATATGGCATTCAGAGTATCAATTTCAAGAACTCCTTTCTTTTGAGGTATCCCATTGTTCACGGAATTCCTCTCAGAAGTGTACATGAACTGGTTGTTTGCAACCATGTCAATGAGTTCTTGAGCCTCTTCAGGCGTTTTCTTCAGGTGAATAGATCCACCTGCAGAATGATCCAATGACATTTTCGAAAATTCAGAAAGACCATAATAGAATATATCCAATATGGTCCATTCTGAAAACATGTCAGATGGACATCTTTTGGTCAGCTGCTTGTATCTTTCCCAAGCTTCATAGAGGGATTCACCATCTTTTTGTTTGAAGGTTTGAACATCCACTCTCAGCTTGCTCAGCTTTTGAGGAGGGAAGAATTTATCCAAGAAGGCAGTGACCAGCTTATCCCAGGAGTCCAGGCTATCCTTGGGTTGTGAGTCCAACCAAATTCTAGCTCTGTCTCTTACAGCAAAAAGGAAAAGCATGAGTCTGTAGACTTCAGGATCAACTCCATTCGTCTTTACAGTCTCACAGATCTGCAAGAACTCAGTTAAAAACTGATAAGGATCTTCAGATGGAAGTCCATAAAACTTGCAGTTTTGTTGCATTAAAGCAACTAGCTGAGGTTTCAGCTCAAAGTTATTGGCTCCAATGGCAAGAATGGAGATGCTTCTTCCATCAAACTTGGACGTTGGCTTTGTGAAGTCACCAAGCATTCTCCTTGCATTATTATTATTATTTTTGGCTGCCATCTCTTTCTCTTGTTCGAAAATTTCTAAAAGGTTGCTTCTGGATTGTTGTAATTTAGCTTCTCTTAATTTTCTCTTCAGAGTCCTTTCAGGTTCTGGATCAATTTCAACAAGAGTGCCTTTATCCCTGTTCCTGCTCATATGAAAGAGAAGAGAACAAGAGAAGAAAGAGGAATCCTTTATGTCACAGTATAGAGATTCCTTTATGTTAGTAGAAAAAGAAAGGGGGTAGAAGAATGAAGAAGGAGGTTCGGATTTTTGGATGAAGAGAGGTGAAGAGAAGTGTTAGTAATTAAATAATTAAATAGAAGAAGAAAAGAGAAGAGAAATTTCGAAAATAATTTTGAAAAAGAGGTTAGTGATTTTCGAAAATTAGAGATAAATTGTAATTAAAATTAAAACATGAAACAATTAATTAATTAAAAAGAATTTTTGAAAAAGAGAGAGATATTTTCGAAAATAGAAGAAGGAGAAGTAGTTAGGTGGTTTTGAAAAAGATAAGAAACAAACAAAAAGTTAGTTAGTTGATTGAAAAAGATTTGAAATTAAAATTGAAAAAGATAAGAAGATAGCAAGTTAGATAAGATATTTTGAAATCAAATTTTGAAAAAGATAAAATTTTCGAAAAATATCAAATTAAAAGATAAAAAGATTTAATTCAAAAATTTTGAAATTATTTACTTCACTAACAAGAAACTACAAGATAAGATTCTAGAACTTAAAGATTGAACCTTTCTTAACAAGAAAGTAACAAACTTCAAATTTTTGAACCAATCACATTAATTATTAGTGAATTTTCGAAAATTAGATGTAAAGATAAGAAAAAAAGATTTTGAAAATAATTTGAAATTTTCGAAAATTATAAAAAATATGAAAAAGATAGGATTTTTGAAAAAGATTTTGAAAAGATAAGATTTTTAAAATTGAAATTTTGACTTAACTTGTAAGAAACAACTAATTTTGAAAATTTTTGACCAAGTCAACCCAAAATTTCGAAAATTTGGAGGGAAATAAGGAAAAGATATTTTTTTTTGAATTTTTTTAATTATGAGAGAGAAAAACAACAAAAATACTTAATGCATGAAATTTTTAGATCAAAACAATGAATGCATGCAAGAATGCTATGAATGTCAAGATGAACACCAAGAACACTTTGAAGATCATGATGAACATCAAGAACATAAAAAAAAAATTTTTTTATGCAAAGAAAACATGCAAGACACCAAACATAGAAATTTTTAATGCATGGAAAATATGAATGCAAAAATGCACATGAAAAACAACAAACAACACAAAACAAGAAAACATCAAGATCAAACAAGAGGACTTATCAAGAACAACTTGAAGATCATGAAGAACACTATGAATGCATGAAATTTTCGAAAAAATGCAAGAAAAAATTTTTAAAGCATGCAATTGACACCAAACTTAAAAATTGACTCAAGACTCAAACAAGAAACACAAAATATTTTTGATTTTTATGATTTTCTAATTTTTTTGGATTTTTATTAATATTTTCGAAAATAAAGTTTGGGAAAACGAAAAATAAAAGAAAAAAAATTTTGAAAAAGATTTTTGAAAAGAAAAATTACCTAATCTGAGCAACAAGATGAACCGTCAGTTGTCCATACTCGAACAATCCCCGGCAACGGCGCCAAAACTTGGTGGACGAAATTGTGATCCATGTTCTTTATTTATTCCTTTCACTTCAACAATCCAAGGTAATGGCTCCAAAGATTTGGTGCACAGAACCTGGTCCAAAATCAACTTCACAGTTTGTTTCACAACTCCATTCAACTAACCAGCAAGTGTACTGGGTCGTCCAAGTAATAAACCTTACGTGAGTAAGGGTCGATCCCACAGAGATTGTTGGTATGAAGCAAGCTATGGTCACCTTGTAAATCTCAGTTAGGCAGATTAAATTTATTTATGGTTTCGAAAATAGAAATAATAAAATAGATATAATAAAAGGGATAGAATACTTATGCAGATTCATTGGTGGGAATTTCAGATAAGCGAATGGAGATACTGTATGGCTCAAGGACGCCTGCTCTCCTACTGCTTCAACTCAATCCTTCTTATTCCTTTCCATGGCAAGCTGTGTATAGGGGTTCACCATCAGCGGTGGCTACTTTCAATCCTCTCGGGAAAATGGTCCTCTGCGGCTGTCACTCGCATGGCTAATCGTCTGGAGGCATCACCCATGGTTGATGGCTACATCCCATCCTCTCAATGAAAACTACGCTCACGCACTCTGTCACAGCACGGCTAATCACTGGTTGGTTCCTGCTCCTACTGGAATAGAATCCCTTGATTCTTTTTCGTTTGTCACTAACGCCCAGCACTTGCAAGTCTGAAGCACGTCACAGTCATTCATTACCGGAATCCTACTCGAATACCACAGACAAGGTTAGACTTTCCGGATTCCCAGGATCCTACTCGGAATACCACAGACAAGGTGAGACTTTCCGGATCCTCATAAATGCCGCCATCTATCTAGCTTATACCACGAAGATTCTATTGGGGAATCTAAGAGATATACATTCAAGCTCTGTTGCATGTAGAACGGAAGTGGTTGTCAATCACGCGCGTTCATAAGTGAGAAGGATAATGAGGGTTATTTACTCATCATATTCATCATGTTCTTGGGTACGAATGAATATCTTGGAATAAGAATAAGAGAGATTTGAATAAAAGAAAATAGAATTGAATAGGATATCATCTTAATGGCATTGAAACTTGAGGTACAGCAGAGCTCCACACCCTTAATCTATGGTGTGTAGAAACTCCACCGTTGAAAATACATAAGTGAAAGGTTCAGGCATGGCCGAATGGCCAGCCCCCAAACGTGATCACTAGATTCAAAATACAATCCAGGATGATAATATGATAGTAAAAAGTTCTATTTATAATAAACTAGCTCCTAGGGTTTACATGAGTAAGTAATTGATGCATAAATCCACTTCCGGGGCCCACTTGGTGTATGCTTGGGCTGAGCTTGATCTATCCACGTGCTGAGGCTTCTCTTGGAGTTGAACTCTGAGTTATGACGTGTTTTGGGCGTTCAACTCCGGATCATGACGTTTTTCTGGCATTTAACTCCAGACAGCAGCATGAACTTGGCGTTCAACGCCAAGTTACGTCGTCAATTTCCGAATAAAGTATGGACTATTATATATTTATGGAAAGCCCTGGATGTCTACTTTCCAACGCCGTTGAGAGCGCGCCATTTGGAGTTCTGTAGCTCCAGAAAATCCATTTCGAGTGCAGGGAGGTCAGATTCCAACAACATCAGCAGTCCTTTTGTCAGCCTTTTTCAGAGTTTTGCTCAAATCCCTCAATTTCAGCCAGAATTTACCTGAAATCACAGAAAAACACACAAACTCATAGTAAAGTCCAGAAATGTGAATTTAACATAAAAACTAATGAAAACATCCCTAAAAGTAGCTTAAACTTACTAAAAACTACCTAAAAACAATGCCAAAAAGCGTATAAATTATCCGCTCATCAATGATCCATAGCATCATGATTGGAGAGAAAGTAGAAGTTCATGAGGTCATATCTCTAGAACTCTACAAAGTGGCTGACAAAACCTCCAATTTAGCAAGGTTAGCCTTCCCTCATCTCATTGTCACCTATGTAGTTTAGTTGGAATTGTCATAGAGGAAGACATCCTCATTGAATAGTACAAGCCCATCACTAAAAAGAGGATGGAGCAAACAAGAGAGCCCACTCATGGACCTCAACAAGAGCATGAGTGAAGAACTGAAGATTGATGGTTTAGAGGTTATAGTAAACTCTCGTTGTAAGTATAGTTACTAAACCAAGCAATCAACCTTTCTTACAAACATTTTGGTTGTCACAACTAACAAACCCCTAAATAAATTGATAACTGATGAGCGGATAATTTATACGCTTTTTGGCATTGTTTTTAGTATGTTTTTAGTATGTTTTAGTTAGTTTTTAGTATATTTTTATTAGTTTTTAATTAAAATTCACTTTTCTAGACTTTACTATGAGTTTGTGTGTTTTTCTGTGATTTCAGGTATTTTCTGGCTGAAATTGAGGGACCTGAGCAAAAATCTGATTCAGAGACTGAAAAGGACTGCAGATGTTGTTGGATTCTGACCTCCCTGCACTCGAAGTGAATTTTCTGGAGCTACAGAAGCCCAATTGGCGCGCTCTCAACGGCATTGGAAAGTAGACATCCTGGGCTTTCCAACAATATATGATAGTCCATACTTTGCCCAAGATTTGATGGCCCAAACCGGCGTTCAAAGTCACCCTCAGAATTCCCAGCGTTAAACGCCGGAACTGGCACCAAAATGGGAGTTAAACGCCCAAACTGGCACAAAAGCTGGCGTTTAACTCCAAGAAGAGTCACTACACGAAAATGCTTCAATGCTCAGCCCAAGCACACACCAAGTGGGCCCGGAAGTGGATTTTTATGTTATTTACTCATCTTTGTAATTCTTAAGCTACTAGTTCCCTATAAGTAGGACCTTTTACTATTGTATTTTCATCTTGGTTCTTCTGGTTCCCTCTCTGGGGCCAAAACCAATGATCACACTATCACTTATGTATTTTCAACGGTGGAGTTTCTACACACCATAGATTAAGGTGTGGAGCTCTGCTGTACCTCGAGTATTAATGCAATTACTATTGTTCTTCTATTCAATTCAGCTTGTTCTTGTTCCAAGATATCACTTGTTCTTCAACTTGATGAATGTGATGATCCGTGACACTTATCATCATTCTCACCTATGAACGTGTGACTGACAACCACCTCCGTTCTACCTTAGATTGAGTGAATATCTCTTGGATTCCTGATACACGATGCATGGTTGATCGCCTGACAACCGAGCGCTCGCCTGACAACCAAGCCAGCCATTCCGTGAGATCAGAGTCTTCGTGGTATAGGCAAGAACTGATGGCGGCATTCAAGAGAATCCGGAAGGTCTAACCTTGTCTGTGGTATTCTGAGTAGGATTCAATGATTGAATGACTGTGACGTGCTTCAAACTCCTGAGGGCGGGGCGTTAGTGATAGATGCAAAAGAATCACTGGATTCTATTCCAGCCTGATCGAGAACCGACAGATGGATAGCCGTGCCGTGACAGGGTGCGTTGAACATTTCCACTGAGAGGATGGGAGGTAGCCACTGACAACGGTGAAACCCTTGCATAAGCTTGCCATGGAAAGGAGTAAAAAGGATTGGATGAAGACAGTAGGAAAGCAGAGAGACGGAAGGGACAAGCATCTCCATACGCTTATCTGAAGCTCTCACCAATGATATACATAAGTATCTCTATCTTCATCTTTATGTTTTATTCATATATCATCTATACCCATTTGAGTCTGCCTGACTAAGATTTACAAGGTGACCATAGATTGCTTCATACCAACAATCTCCGTGGGATCGACCCTTACTCGCGTAAGGTTTATTACTTGGATGACCCAGTGCACTTGCTGGTTAGTTGTGCAAAGTTGTGTTTATGCCATGGTATTGAGCACCAAGTTTTTTGGGCCATTACTATGGATTATTTGAGTTGTGAAAAGTAGTGATCACAATTTCGCACACCAAGTTTTTGGCGCCGTTGCCGGGGATTGTTCGAGTATGGACAACTGACGGTTCATCTTGTTGCTTAGATTAGGTATTTTTTTTTTCAGAATTCTTAAGAATGAATTCTAGTGTTTCAAGGTGATGTTCTTATCATCACCAAAGCTGATTGATCCTCATCAATTTAGCTCTTGAATGCAATGTCCTGCTGAAGCTTGGCTAGCTATGTCTAATTCCTTTAGACTAAAGCTTTAGACTAACATTGCATGATTCCTGGAATTCTCATTAAGAATTTTGATACCTTTGTTTTCTTTTCCACTTAATTTTCGAAAAATCCAAAAAAAATTACAAAACCATAAAAAAACCAAAAATATTTCTTGTTTAAAGTCTAGTGTCTCATTTTAAGTTTGGTGTCAATTGCATGTTTCTGTTCTTCTTGCATTTTTCGAATTCATGCAGGTGTCTTCATTAATCTTCAAGTTGTTCTTGATGATTTCCTTGCTTTGATCTTTGAATTCTCTTGACTTGAGTGTTTTGTTATTTCTCATGTGCATTCTCATTTTGTTAGTGTCAATAGTATACAAACTGCTAAGTTTAGTGTCTTGCATGCATTGTTATTTAGTTGCATTTTGATTATTCTTCATTATTAAAAATCCAAAAATATTTTTAATTTGTGTCTTTTCAAGTCAATAATACAGAGAATTGAAGATTCAGAACATACAGCAGAGGAATTACACAAAAAAAGCTGGGCGTTCAAAACGCCCAGTGAAGAAGGACAGACTGGCGTTTAAACGCCAGCCAAGGTGCCTGGTTGGGCGTTTAACGCCCAAAAAGGTAGTGCATTGGGCGTTAAACGCCAGAATGTGCACCATTCTGGGCGTTTAACGCCAGGATGGCACAAGAGGGAAGATTCTGTTTTCAATGCAAATTTTTTTTCAAGTTTTCAAAGTTTTTCAAAATCAAATCTTTTTCAAATCATATCTTTTCAATCAAATCTTTTTCAAAATCAATTTCTTTCCTTTTTCAAAGATACTTGATAACAATTAATGATTTGATTGAACATTTTAAGTATGTTGCCTTTTCTGTTGATAAAGGTTTAATGTTTGAATCATATCTTTTCTTGTTAGGCAAGTCATTAATTTTTAAAATCAAATCTTTTTTTTTTAAATTTTGTTTTCAAATCATATCTTTTCAATCATATCTTTTTAAAACCATAACTTTTTAATCATATCTTTTTAATCACATCTTTTTCAAAACAGTTTTCAATCATATCTTTTTGATTTCTAATTTCAAAATCTTTTTCAAAAATTATTTGATTTCTTTCGATTTTCGAAAACACTCTTGATTTTCGAAAATCAATTCAAGTTTTTCAAAATGTTTTTAAAATTTTTTCGAAAAACTCTTCCTCTTTTCTCACATCCTTCTATGGAGTAACACTCCTCTTCAATGCACAATTCGAACTCTATCTCACTAAGTTCGAATTCTTCTACCTCTTCCTTCTATTTTTCTGTTCCTCTGACACCTCAAGGAATCTCTATACTGTGACATAGAGGATTCCATATTTTCTTGTTCTCTTCTCTTTCATATGAGCAGGAACAAAGACAAAGGCATTCTTGTTGAAGCTGACCCTGAACCTGAAAGGACCTTGAAGCGAAAGCTAAGAGAAGCTAAGGCACAACTCTCTGTAGAGGACCTAACAGAAATCTTCAAAGAAGAAGAACCCATGGCAGCCGAAAACAACAACAATGCCAACAATGCAAGGAAGGTGCTGGGTGACTTTACTGCACCTACTCCCGACTTCTATGGGAGAAGCATCTCTATCCGTGCCATTGGAGCTAACAACTTTGAGCTTAAGCCTCAATTAGTTTCTCTAATGCAACAGAATTGCAAGTTCCATGGACTTCCATTGGAAGATCCTCATCAGTTTTTAGCTGAATTCTTGCAAATCTGTGACACTGTCAAGACTAATGGGGTTAACCCTGAGATCTACAGACTTATGCTATTCCCTTTTGCTGTAAGAGACAGAGCTAGGACATGGTTGGACTCACAACCTAAAGAAAACCTGGACTCATGGGAAAAGCTAGTCAATGCCTTCTTGGCAAAGTTCTTTCCACCTCAAAAATTGAGTAAGCTTAGAGTGGAAGTCCAAACCTTCAGACAGAAGGATGGAGAATCCCTCTATGAAGCTTGTGAAAGATACAAACAATTGATCAGAAAATGTCCTTCTGACATGCTTTCTGAATGGAGCATCATAGGTATTTTCTATGATGGTCTCTCTGAACTATCCAAGATGTCTTTGGATAGCTCTGCCGGAGGATCTCTTCATCTGAAGAAGACGCCTACAGAAGCTCAAGAGCTAATTGAAATGGTTGCAAATAACCAATTCATGTACACTTCTGAAAGGAATCCTGTGAACAATGGGACAAGTCAGAAGAAAGGAGTTCTTGAGATTGATACTCTGAATGCCATTCTGGCTCAGAATAAAATATTGACTCAACAAGTCAATTTGATTTCTCAAAGTCTGTCTGGAATGCAAAATGCACCAAGCAGTACTAAGGATGCTTCATCTGAAGAAGAAGCCTATGATCCTGAGAACCCTTCAATGGAAGAGGTGAATTACCTAGGAGAACCCTATGGAAACACCTATAATTCTTCATGGAGAAATCATCCAAATTTCTCATGGAAAGATCAACAGAGACCTCAACAAGGTTTCAACAACAATAATGGTGGAAGAAACAGGTTTAGCAATGGCAAGCCTTTTACATCATCTTCTCAGCAACAGACAGAGAATTCTAAGCAGAACCACTATGACTTAGCAACCATGGTCTCTGATCTAATCAAAACCACTCAAAGTTTCATGAATGAAACAAGATCCTCCATTAGAAATTTGGAGGCACAAGTGGGACAGCTGAGCAAGAAAGTTACTGAACTCCCTCCTAGTACTCTTCCAAGCAATACAGAAGAAAATCCAAAAGGAGAGTGCAAGGCCATCAACATGGCCGAATTTGGAGAGGAAGGAGAGGAAGTGAACGCCACTGAGGAAGACCTCAATGGGCGTGCACTGACCTCCAATGAGTTCCCCAATGAGGAACCATGGGAATCTGAGGCTCTAAATGAGACCATAGAGATTCCATTGGACTTGCTTCTGCCTTTCATGAGCTCTGATGAGTATTCCTCCTCTGAAGAGGATGAGTATGTCATTGAAGAGCAAGTTGCTAAATACCTTGGAGCAATCATGAAGCTAAATAACAAGTTATTTGGAAATGAGACTTGGGAGAACAAACCTCCTTTGCTCACCAAAGAACTGGATGACTTGTCTAGGCAGAAATTACCTCAAAAGAGACAAGATCCTGGGAAGTTTTCAATACCTTGTACCATAGGCACCATGACCTTCAAGAAGGCTCTGTGTGACTTAGGGTCAAGTGTAAACCTCACGCTTCTCTTTGTAATGGAGAAGCTAGGGATCTTTGAGGTGCAAGCTGCAAATCTCACTAGAGATGGCAGACAATTCAAAGAAACAAGCTTATGGACTTGTAGAGGATGTTCTGGTAAAAGTTGAAGACCATTACATCCCTACTGATTTCATAGTCCTAGAGACTGGGAAATGCATGTATGAATACATCATCCTTGGCAGACCTTTCCTAGCCATAGCAAGGGCTGTGATTGATGTTGATAGAGGTGAATTGATCATTCAAGGGAATGAGGAATCCTTTGTGTTTAAGGCTCAAGGATACCCCTCTGTCACCATGGAGAGGAAGCATGAAGAGCTTCTCTCAAAACAGAGTCAAACAGAGCCCCCACAGTCAAACTCTAAGTTTGGTGTTGGGAGGCCACAACCAAACTCTAAGTTTGGTGTTGAACCCCCACATTCAAACACTAAGTTTGGTGTTGGGAGGTTCCAACATTGCTCTGAGCATTTGTGAGGCTCCATGTGAGCCCATGGAGCCCTTTATCAAGCTACTGACATTAAAGAAGCGCTTGTTGGGAGGCAACCCAATGTTATATTTTATCTATTTTCCTTTGTTATTTTATGTTTTCTGTAGGTTGATGATCATGAGAAGTCACAAAATCAATTGAAAAATCCAAAACAGAATGAAAAACAGGAAGAAAAATAGCACACCCTGGAGGAAGAACCTACTGGCGTTTAAACACCAGTAAGACTAGCAGATGGGCGTTTAACGCCCAGTCTAGCACCATTCTGGGCGTTTAACGCCAGAAGGGGGCACCAGACTGGCGTTAAACGCCAGGAAAGGGCAAGAACCTGGCGTTAAACGCCAGAAATGGGCACCAGCCCGGCGTTTAACGCCAGAATTGGCTCAAAACGCATTTTGCATGCCATTTGGTGCAGGGATGACTTTTCCTTGACACCTCAGGATCTGTGGACCCCACAGGATCCCCACCAACCCCACCACCCTCTTTCTTCTTCATCACCCATTCACCAATCACCTCAATACCTCTTCCCCAAAAACACTTCACCTATCCAATCCCATCTTTCTCTTCACCACTCACATCCATCCTTCATAAAACCCCACCTACCTCACCATTCAAATTCAAACCACTTTCCCACCCAAACCCACCCATAATGGCCGAACCACAAAGCCACCTCCATATCCTCCATTTCTTCTTCTACTCTCTTCTTTCTTCTTTTGCTCGAGGACGAGCAAACCTTTTAATTTTGGTGTGGTAAAAGCATTGCTTTTTGTTTTTCCATAACCATTTATGGCATCCAAGGCCGGAGAAACCTCTAGAAAGAGGAAAGGGAAGGCAAAAGCTTTCACCTCCGAGTCATGGGAGATGGAGAGATTCATCTCAAGGGTGCATCAAGACCACTTCTATGAAGTTGTGGCCATGAAGAAGGGTCAACTTTGATCAAAGGTTGGACCAAGTCCTCATAAACATTTGTGAAAAGGGCGCTCAATGGAAGAGAAACTCAAGAGGGAAGCCGGTTCAACTGAGAAGGCATGACCTCAAGCTCATCACTAAGAAAAGGATGGAGCAAACAAGAGACCCCTCTCATCATGAGATTCCTGAGATGCCTCAAGGGATGCACTTTCCTCCACAAGACTATTGGGAGTAAATTAACACCTCCCTAGGAGAATTGAGTTCCAACATGGGACAACTAAGGGTTGAGCACCAAGAACATTCCATCCTCCTCCATGAAATTAGAGAAGATCAAAGAATCATGAGAGAGGAGCAACAAAGACAAGGAAGAGATATTGAGGAGCTCAAGCACTCCATAAGACCTTCAAGAGGAAGAACAAGCCGCCATCACTAAGGTGGACCCGTTCTTTAATCTCCTTGTTCTTTATTTTTCTGTTTTTCGAATTTTTATGCTTATGTTTGTCCATGTTTGTGCCTTATGATCATTAGTGTCTTAGTGTCTATGCCTTAAAGTTATGAATGTCCTATGAATCCATCACCTTTCTTAAATGAAAACTGTTTTTATTACAAAAGAACAAGAAGTACAGGATTTCGAATTCATCTTTAAAACTAGCTTAATTAGTTTGATGTGGTGACAATACTTTTTGTTTTCTGAATGTATGCTTGAACAGTGCATATGTCTTTTGAATTTGTTGTTCATGAATGTTAAAATTGTTGGCTCTTGAAAGAATGATGAAAAAGGAGACATGTTACTGAGGATCTGAAAAATCATAAAAATGATTCTTGAAGCAAGAAAAAGTAGTGAATACAAAAAAAAATGAAAAAAAAGGAAGAAAAAGAAAAAAAGAAAGAAATAAAGTTGTGATCAAAGGCAAAAAGAGTGTGCTTAAGAATCCTGGACACCTCTAATTGGGGACTCTAGCAAAGCTGAGTCACAATCTGAAAAGGTTCACCCAGTTATGTGTCTGTGGCATGTATGTATCCGGTGGTAATACTGGAAGACAGAGTGCTTTGGGCCACGGCCAAGACTCATAAAGTAGCTGTGTTCAAGAATCATCATACTTAACTAGGAGAATCAATAACACTATCCGGATTCTGAGTTCCTAAAGAAGCCAATCATTCTGAATTTCAAAGGATAAAGTGAGATGCCAAAACTGTTCGGAGGCAAAAAGCTACTAGTCCCGCTCATCTAATTTGGAGCTAAGTTTCATTGATAATTTGGAGTCTATAGTATATTCTCTTCTTTTATCTTATTTGATTTTCAGTTGCTCGGGGACAAGCAACAATTTAAGTTTGGTGTTGTGATGAGCGGATAATTTATACGCTTTTTGGCATTGTTTTTAGTATGTTTTTAGTATGTTTTAGTTAGTTTTTAGTATATTTTTATTAGTTTTTAATTAAAATTCACTTTTCTAGACTTTACTATGAGTTTGTGTGTTTTTCTGTGATTTCAGGTATTTTCTGGCTGAAATTGAGGGACTTGAGCAAAAATCTGATTCAGAGACTGAAAAGGACTGCAGATGCTATTGGATTCTGACCTCCCTGCACTCGAAGTGGATTTTTTGGAGCTACCAAAGCCCAATTGGCGCGCCCTCAACGGCGTTGGAAAGTAGACATCCTGGGCTTTCCAGCAATATATGATAGTCCATACTTTGCCCAAGATTTGATGGCTCAAACCGGCGTTCAAAGTCACCCTCAGAATTCCCAGCGTTAAACGCCGGAACTGGCACCAAAATGGGAGTTAAACGCCCAAACTGGCACAAAAGCTGGCGTTTAACTCCAAGAAGAGTCTCTACACAAAAATGCTTCAATGCTCAGCCCAAGCACACACCAAGTGGGCCCGGAAGTGGATTTTTATGTTTTTTACTCATCTTTGTAATTCTTAAGCTACTAGTTCCCTATAAGTAGGACCTTTTACTATTGTATTTTCATCTTGGTTCTTCTGGTTCCCTCTCTGGGGCCGAAACCAATGATCACACTATCACTTATGTATTTTCAACAGTGGAGTTTCTACACACCATAGATTAAGGTGTGGAGCTCTGCTGTACCTCGAGTATTAATGCAATTACTATTGTTCTTCTATTCAATTCAGCTTGTTCTTGTTCCAAGATATCACTTGTTCTTCAACTTGATGAATGTGATGATCCGTGACACTCATCATCATTCTCACCTATGAACGTGTGACTGACAACCACCTCCGTTCTACCTTAGATTGAGTGAATATCTCTTGGATTCCTGATACACGATGCATGGTTGATCGCCTGACAACCGAGCGCTCGCCTGACAACCGAGCCAGCCATTCCGTGAGATCAGAGTCTTCGTGGTATAGGCAAGAACTGATGGCAGCATTCAAAAGAATCCGGAAGGTCTAACCTTGTCTGTGGTATTCTGAGTAGGATTCAATGATTGAATGACTGTGACGTGCTTCAAACTCCTGAGGGCGGGGCGTTAGTGACAGACGCAAAAGAATCACTGGATTCTATTCCAGCCTGATCGAGAACCGACAGATGGATAGCCGTGCCGTGACAGGGTGCGTTGAACATTTCCACTAAGAGGATGGGAGGTAGCCACTGACAACGGTGAAACCCTTGCATAAGCTTGCCATGGAAAGGAGTAAGAAGGACTGGATGAAGACAGTAGGAAAGCAGAGAGACGGAAGGGACAAGCATCTTCATACGCTTATCTGAAGCTCTCACCAATGATATACATAAGTATCTCTATCTTCATCTTTATGTTTTATTCATATATCATCTATACCCATTTGAGTCTGCCTGACTAAGATTTACAAGGTAACCATAGCTTGCTTCATACCAACAATCTCCGTGGGATCGACCCTTACTCGCGTAAGGTTTATTACTTGGACGACCCAGTGCACTTGCTGGTTAGTTGTGCAAAGTTGTGTTTATGCCATGGTATTGAGCACCAAGTTTTTGGGGCCATTACTAGGGATTATTTGAGTTGTGAAAAGTAGTGATCACAATTTCGCACACCAATAACCGAAGTATTTAAACCTCGGGTCGTCTTCTCAAGGAATTGCAAGGAGGTATGTTCTTATTATTGGTTATGAGTTTTGTAAATCGGGGGTTTTGAGAATGAGGAACAGATATGATAAATGACAAGTAAACTAAATAAATGACTGTAAAATAAACTCTTGGCAAAGTATGAGAACTGGAAGTCCTATCCTAGTTATCCTTATCAATTGTGATGAGAATTGGATTTTTCTCCCACTTTGTTAACCTCTAACTATGAAGGTAAGTTAAGTGAATGAATTAATTCAAATCCTCAAGTCCCAGTCCTTCCTTGGGAAAAGTTTAAGTTATTGGATCTTGAATTAATTCTTGAAGAATTCCAATTTTCGGTCAACAATGAGTTTGATAACTCAAGAGTCACCAATTAATCAACCAGAGCCAAAAGGTAGAAAAATCTAAATTATTTATATCATAAATAAGAGAAACAAATCATAGATCTGAAAATACCTCAAATAATATTTATTAAGAAAATCATAACATGAATGTCATTAAGCTAAATTGGCAACATATATAATTAAAAATAAGAGAAGTCAAAATAAAGGAATATTAAACCTGGAGCTCAGAAGAATTATAAGTTGAAATAATAATAAATCCTAAATCCTTTAAGAGGAATTCTAATCCTAAATCCTAAGAGAGAGGAGAGAACCTCTCTCTCTAAAAACTACATCTAAACTATGAAAAGTGAATTATGAAAAGCATGTTGAGTCTCTGCATGTTCCCTGACTTTAATCTATGTTTCTGGACCGAAATCTGGGTTGAAATCCAGCCCAGAATCTCTGCCAGCGACTTTTGTAATTTTGCAGATCGCGCACATCACGCGGACACATCATTCACGCGGACACGTCATTCGAAGTTTTTCATTTCCATGCGGGCGCGTCGTCTATGCCTCCGCGTCCTTCTGCTTTTCCAATCTGCGCGTCCGCGTCACTCATGCGGCTGCGTCACTGCGAATTCCTTTCTTCCGTGCGGTCGCGTCACTGATGCGTACGCGTCACTTCTTGCTTGTCATCTCCTCAATTTCTTGTGTTCCTTCCATTTTTGCAAGCTTCCTTCCCAATCTCTCACTCATTCATGCCCTATAAAGCCTGAAACACTTAACACACAGATCAAGGCATCGAATGGTAATAAGAGAGGATTAAGATTAGCTAAATTATGACCAAAGAAGCCTGTTTTCAATCATGTAATAATTTTAGGAAGGAAATATAAATGCATGCTAATTATATGAATAAGTGGTAAAGACCATGATAAAATCACACAATTAAACGCATTGTAAACCATAAAATAGTGGATTATCAATGAGAAAGTCCCTCATCAAGAAATCCCTGAGATGCCTCAAGGGATGCATTTTTCTTCACACAACTATTGCTAGCAACTCAATTCCTCTTTGGGAGATTTGAGTTCCAATATGGAGCAACTAAGGATAGAGCACCAAGAGCACTCCATTATTCTCCATTAAATTAGAGAGGATTAAATAGCCATGAGGGAAGAGCAATAAAGGCAAGGAAGAGACATTGAGGAACTTAAGCACCCCATAGGATCTTCAAGAAGAAGAAGTAGCCGCCATCACTAAGGTGGACCCGTTTTTTGGTTTCCTTTTTCTTATTTTTCTGTTTTTGGATTTTTATGCTTTATGTGTTATCTATGTTTGTGTCTTCATTACATGATCATTAGTGTCTAGTGTCTGTGTCTTGAAGCTATGAATAATTCCATGAATCCTTCACCTTTCTTAAATGAAAAATGTTCCTAATTACAAAAGAATAAGAAGTACATGAATTTCAAATTTTCTCTTGAAATTAGTTTAATTATTCTGATGTGGTGGCAATACTTTTTATTTTCTGAATGAATGCTTGAACAGTGCATATTTTGATAGTGAAGTTTATGAATGTTAAAATTGTTGGCTCTTGAAAGAATGATGAACAAAGAGAAATGTTATTGATATTCTGAAAAATCATGAAATTGATTCTTGAAGCAAGAAAAAGCAGTGAAAAAGAAAAAAGTAGCAAAAAAAATGGCGAAAGAGAAAAAGAAAGAAAAAGAAGAAGCAAGCAGAAAAAACCAATAGCCATTTAAACCAAAAGGCAAGGGTAAAGAGGATCCAAGGCTTTGAGCATCAGTGGATAGGAGGGCCCAAAGGAATAAAATCCTGGCCTAAGAAGCTAAAACAAGCTGTCCTTAACCATGTGCTTGTGTCATGAAGGTTCAAGTGAAAAGCTTGAGATTGAGTGGTTAAAGTTGTGATCCAAAGCAGAAAGAGTGTGCTTAAGAACTCTGGACACCTCTAACTGGGGACTTTAGCAAAACTGAGTCACAATCTGAAAAAGGTTCACCCAGTTATGTGTCTGTGGCATTTATGTATCCGATGGTAATACTGGAAAACAAGATGCTTAGGGTCACAGCCAAGACTCATAAAGTAGTTGTGTTCAAGAATAAACATACTGAACTAGGAGAATCAATAACACTATCTAAATTCTGAGTTCCTATAGATGCCAATCATTCTGAATTTCAAAGGATAAAGTGAGATGCCAAAACTGTTCAGAAGCAAAAAGCTACTAGCCTTGCTTATCTAATTGGGACTAAGTTTCATTGATATTGTGAGATTCATTGAATATTCTCTTCTTTTTATTTATATTGTTTTCAGTTGCTTGGGGACAAGCAACAATTTAAGTTTGGTGTTGTGATGAGCGGATAATTTATACGCTTTTTGGCATTGTTTTTAGGTAGTTTTTAGTATGATTTACTTAGTTTTTAGTATATAATTATTAGTTTTTATGCAAAAATCACATTTCTGGACTTTACTATGAGTTTGTGTGTTTTTCTATGATTTCAGGTATTTTCTGGCTGAAATTGAGGGACTTGAGCAAAAATCTGATTCAGAGGCTGAAAAAGGACTACAGATGCTGTTGGATTCTGACCTTCCTTCACTCGAAATGGATTTTCTGGAACTACAAAGGCCCAATTGGCGCGCTCTTAATTGCGTTGAAAAGTAGACATCTTGGGCTTTAAAAAAATGTATAATAGTCCATACTTTGCTCGAGATTTGATGGCCCAAACTGGCATTCCAAGTCAGCAAAAGAATTCTGGCGTAAAACGCCCAAACTGGCATAAAAGCTGGAGTTAAATGCCCAAACTGGCACCAGAGCTGGCGTTTAACTCCAAGAAAAGCCTATGCACATGGAAGCTTCAATGCTCAGCCCAAGCACACACCATGTGGGCCCCGAAAGTAGATTTCTGCATCATTTACTTATTTCTGTAAACCCTAGGTTACTAGTTCACTATAAATAGGACCTTTTACTATTGTATTTTCATCTTTTGATCATCTTTGATATTGGGATCAGGTCTTTGACCCTTTTTTCAATTGTTTCATGATATTTGGGGGGCATGGCCCCTAGACCTTGTTCTTATATATTTTCAACGGTGGAGTTTCTACACATTATAGATTAAGGTGTGGAGCTCTGCTGTTCCTCATGAATTAATGCAATTACTATCGTTTTCTATTCAATTTAAGCTTATTCTTGTTCTAAGATATTCACTCATACTTTAACCTGATGGATGTGATGATCTGTTGATGACTTACATCATCTACCTTTCTTTCTTGCATAAAAAGACCATAAAAGAGCACAAATCTCATTTGATCAGTACAATTCATGCATTATTTGATGAATATTATGGTACATGATGAGCGGATAATTTGTACGCTTTTTGGCATTATTTTTAGTATGTTTTAGTTAGTTTTTATTATATTTTTATTAGTTTTTAGTTAAAATTCACTTTTCTGAACTTTACTATGAGTTTGTGTGTTTCTCTATGATTTCAGGTATTTTCTGGCTGAAATTGAGGGACCTGAGCAAAAATCTGATTCAGAGACTGAAAAGGACTGCAGATGCTATTGGATTCTGACCTCCCTGCACTCGAAGTGGATTTTCTGGAACTACAGAAGCCCAATTGGCGCGCTCTCAACGGCATTGGAAAGTAGACATCCTGGGCTTTCCAGCAATATATGATAGTCCATACTTTGCCCAAGATTTGATGGCCCAAACCGGCGTTCAAAGTCACCTTCAGAATTCCCAGCGTTAAACGCCGGAACTGGCACCAAAGTGGGAGTTAAACGCCCAAACTGGCATAAAAGCTGGCGTTTAACTCCAAGAAGAGTCTCTACACGAAAATGCTTCAATGCTCAGCCCAACCACACACCAAGTGGGCCCGAAAGTGGATTTTTATATCATTTACTCATCTTTGTAATTCTTAAGCTACTAGTTCCCTATAAATAGGACCTCTTACTATTGTATTTTCATCTTTTGATCATGCTTTTATGATTGAACCCTCTTTGGGAGGCTGGCCATTCGGCCAAGCCTAGACCTTGTTCTTATGTATTTTCAACGGTGGAGTTTCTACACACCATAGATTAAGGTGTGGAGCTCTGCTGTACCTCGAGTATTAATGCAATTACTATTGTTCTTCTATTCAATTCAGCTTGTTCTTATTCCAAGATATTCATTCGCACTCAAGAACTTAATGAATGTGATGATTATGTGACACTCATCATCATTCTCACTTATGAACAAGTGACTGACAACCACTTTTGTTCTACAAGCAAACAAGGCTCTAATGTTTATCTCTTGGATTCTTTAACCAGAATCTTCGTGGTATAAGCTAGAATTGATGGCGGCATTCAAGAGAATCCGGAAGGTCTAAACCTTGTCTGTGGTATTCTGAGTAGGATTCAATGATTGAATGACTGTGACGAGCTTCAAACTCGCGATTGTGGGGCGTTAGTGACAGACGCAAAAGAATCACTGGATTCTATTCCGACATGATCGGGAACCGATAGCTGGATAGCCGTGTCGTGACAGGGTGCGTTGAACATTTCCACTGAGAGGATGGGAGGTAGCCACTGACAACGGTGAAACCCTTGCATACAGCTTGCCATGGAAAGGAGTAAGAAGGAATTGGATGAAGACAGTAGGAAAGCAGAGAGACGGAAGGGACAAAGCATCTCCATTCGCTTATCTGAAGTTCTTACCAATGAATTACATAAGTATCTCTATCTTTATCTTTATGTTTTA
The DNA here is from genome assembly GCF_014773155.1 of Arachis stenosperma. Classification (NCBI taxonomy): domain Eukaryota; kingdom Viridiplantae; phylum Streptophyta; class Magnoliopsida; order Fabales; family Fabaceae; genus Arachis; species Arachis stenosperma. The sequence continues at coordinate 52,547,142 of NC_080380.1, forward strand.
TTCATATATCACGCATAACCATTTGAGTCTGCCTGACTGAGATTTACAAGGTGACCATAGCTTGCTTCATACCAACAATCTCCGTGGGATCGACCCTTACTCGCGTAAGGTTTATTACTTGGACGACCCAGTGCACTTGCTGGTTAGTTGTGCGAAGTTGTGTTTATGCCATGGTATTGAGCACCAAGTCTTTGGGGCCATTACTAGGGATTATTTGAGTTGTGAAAAGTAGTGATCACAATTTCGTGCACCAAGTTTTTGGCGCCGTTGCCGGGGATTGTTTCGAGCATGGACAACTGACGGTTCATCTTGTTGCTTAGATTAGGTTTTTTTTTTCAGAGTTCTTACGAATGAGTTCTAGAGTTTCATGATGATCTGTTGAAGTCTGGCTAGCTGTGAAGCCATGTCTAATCTTATTGGACCGAGGTTTCAACTTATCATCACAAGAACTTGTTGATCTCTATCAATCTTGCTGTTGGAGCAATGATCTGCTAAGGCTTGGCTAGCCATTGGCCATGTCTAGTGTTTTGGACCGAAGCTTTCTTTGAAAGCTTGGCTGGCTGTGAAGCCATGTCTAATTCCTGGACCAGAGTCTTAGACTAGCATTGCAATGATTCTTGGAATTCTCATTAAGAATTCTGAAACCTTTATTTTCCTTTTTCATATAATTTTCGAAAAAGCACAAAAAAATTTTACAAAATCATAAAAACCAAAAATATTTTATGTTTCTTGTTTGAGTCCAGTGTCTCATTTTAAGTTTGGTGTCTTGCATGCATTGTTTATATGATCTTGGTTCTATTTTCAAGTCTTTGGGGCCATTACTAGGAATTATTTGAGTTGTGAAAAGTAGTGATCACAATTTCGTGCACCAGTACACTACTTTGAAGATGAGTTATGCTAAATTGCAGGTGAAAAAAGGTATCAAAAATGGAAAGAAGACAAGCATGAAGCTGGGCGTGTGAAACTGGCGTGTCACTTGAGGGCAAACGCCACAAAAATTCATTGGCAAGGCACGCTAGAAGCTAAGCGTGGCACGCCAGTACTAAATTCCAGAAGGGAGATCCAAGCATGCATGTGGGCATGGCACGCCAAGGACTGGGCGTGGCACGCTAGTAATAAATCCCAGAGAGCAAAGAAGAGGAACACATGAAAGGGGTGGCACGCCGGATCCATCAACCATCATGAGCGTGCCACTTAGTGTCGAAGGCGTGGCACACCAGGCCCAAAAACTCACTTTGGCGTGCCACTTGAAGATCAAGGCGTGGCACGCCACTTACTGGAACAACACAAGATCATGGGCGTGGCACGCCAACCTTCAGGCCTGGCACGCTGGTACAACTTTCCAGAAGGGGTGGAAGAGGCCAATTACATGAGGCGTGCCACTTGAGCTCGAAGGCGTGGCACGCCAATGACTATTCCTCACTTAGGCGTGCCACTTTAGCAACAAGGCATGGCACTCCAATGCCATTCAGAGGCAAGAGCACACTGGGCGTGCCACTTGAGTTCGTGGCATGGCACGCCAAGCAGAGGGGCCATTTACATAACAAGGGCGTGGCACACCAGACCCTGGGCGTGCCACACTAGTGCAACTTTCCAGAGAACTCAACCAAGCACACAATAAGGGCGTGGCACACCAGCTTTTAGGCGTGGCACGCCAGTTCAAATTTCCAGAAGCAAGAAAAGTGGAGGAATCAAAGGGCGTGCCACTTGAGCTCGAAGGCGTGGCACGCCAACACAAGAATGTCACTATGGCGTGCCACTTGAGCTCGAAGGCGTGGCACACCAAGGTTGAAAGAGGGACGAGCGTGCCACTTGAAGGATTGAGTGTGGCACGCCAAGCCATTTTGTAAGGCACGTGACACGCCTAAGAAGCGCCAACCACACGCCAGCTAAGGGGTCACATTTATTAAGTGCTTTCTTTCCCTCCAAAATGTAATTTTCCTTTTTCACTTTTGTAATTCTTTTATTTTCACTAGGAGTAGTATATATACCCCAAAAGAGTACTGAAGAAGGGGGTTAAGTAGTTAGTTATAGATCCACTTTTACATTCCACTTTTGAGTACTTTCTAAGCTATGAGTAGCTAATTTCCCTCTCATTAAGAGAGGGAGCTCTATTGTACTTGATGCATTGATAATAGTGAAATTCTTCTTCTCTTCATCTTCTCTTAATTTGCTAGGAGGAATTTTGTGCTTAATGATTAGTATTCAATCATCTTGGGAAAGAGATTGAATGCAATTGGGTTTCATGGGAACCTTGGGAAAGGAAACATGAAACCATGCTTGAAATCCCTTCTCACATTTGAGTAGATTATGGGTTTTGGTGATGGGATATGTGACATATAATCCCCCCTCTACCTGAATCTACAAAGGCGTGTGGTATAATCAGGGACCAAGCATATCTCTCTTCATAAGCAATTAGACCAATGAATTGGCTATTGATCAAGATTTGAGAGATTGAGTCACCAAGGGATTGGGGCTCAATCAATCATGATTACCAAGAGGTCAATGAGTTGCATGATTGAAGGAGATCTAAGCTAGATTTGATCTAAAGAGGCAACATCTCCCTATCTCAATGAATTCCCCATTCTCATCTATCCACTTCTTTATAGCTCAATTTTACTTTCAGCAATTCCCCATTCCCATTTACATTCAAGTCATTTATGATTCAGCAATTTACATTCTGCAATTTCCATTCCTGCACTTTAATGCTTTTCTTTATATTCTAGTCATTTACATTTATGCCATTTACAATTCTGCACTTCACACTATTATTGATCCGCTTGACTAATTCACCAATCAATTAAAACTGCTTGAGTTTGCCAATCTCTGTGGATACGATCCCACTCCTCTATGGGTTATTACTTGGCGATAATTTTGGTGCGCTTGCCAAAAGAACTCGTTCACTAAATTTTGAAAGGGGGTAGTGAATCGAACTCATCAAGTTTTATGGTGCAGTTGCCGGGGATTGGCTTAAATATGACAGTAATTAATTTGATTGGAGAGCTAGATTAAGCAATTTAATTTCCTTGTTATTTTTAATTTCTTTAATTTAGTATTTTTCTTTGAATTTCCTACTTCTTTGATTATCCCCATTCCCACTCTTCTAACTGTTTGATCAATCGCACCACTCACAGTAACAACCACTCTAACAAAGTGATTCATTCACCCACTTTCTTTCTTGCTCTTTGTCTTGGTTATTTGTATGACAGGTAGGAGAAGCGGAGCTTCAACTTCCTTTGATTCTGAACCAGAAAGAACTCTCTTTAGATTAAGGAGGGAAGCAAGAGGGAAGAGAGTCGTTGGTGCTGAGGAAGAGGAAGAGTATTTTGAAACAACTAGGGAGGAGAACATGGAGAATCATCATGAAGAAAAAGTTCACAACCATGCCAGGGGAGGCCCAGTCAATCATGATGGGCAAGAAAGGAGAGTCTTAGGCTCCTACATCAACCTAAATCCAGGGAATTGTGGTAGCAGCATCCTAAAGCCAACAATTCATGCCAATAATTTTGAGCTGAAGCCTCAGCTTATCACACTTGTTCAGAATAATTGCTCATATGGAAAAAATGCCCAAGAAGATCCTAATCAACATCTCAACACATTGTTGAGGATATGTGATATTGTAAAGTCCAACGGGGTACACCCCGACATCTACAAACTACTCTTGTTCCCTTTTTCACTCCAAGATAAGGCAGCAAAGTGGTTGGAATCATTTCCCAAGGACAGTCTGACTACATGGGAGGAGGTCATGAACAGATTCCTTGCTAGATTTTACCCCCCACAAAGAATCAATAGGCTGAGGGCTGAAGTGCAAACTTTCAGATAACAAGATGGAGAAACACTCTATGAGGCCTGGGAGAGATTCAAAGATCTCACAAGAAGATGGCCACTAGAAATTCAATGAGTGGGTACAACTACACATTTTCTATGAGGGAATATCCTATGAAGCAAAGAAAGTAGTAGATCATTCTTCAGGAGGCTCGCTCAACAAAAAGAAAACCATTGAAGAGGCCATAGATGTCATTGAAACTATAGTCGAAAATGAGTACTTCTATGCCTCAGAAAGGACTCAAAAGAAGGGAGTGCTAGAACTCAATTCTGTAGATGCTTTGTTAGCTCAGAACAAGGCAATTGCGGCACAAATAGCAGCATTAACCAAGAGGATGGAGGCCAACCAAGCCTCAGTCATTCAAGACCAAACTCCTCAACAAGAAGGAAATGCATCAGAATCTGAAGGTGACTGGGAACAAGTTAATTATGTGCACAATTCATCCGGAACACCTTATAACCCACACTATAAGACAACAACCCAGGTTGGAAGAACCACTGATGAGCGGATAATTTATACGCTTTTTGGCATTGTTTTTAGGTAGTTTTTAGTAAGTTCAAGCTACTTTTAGGGATGTTTTCATTAGTTTTTATGTTAAATTCACATTTCTGGAATTTACTATGAGTTTGTATGTTTTTCTGTGATTTCAGGTAATTTATGGCTGAAATTGAGGGTCTTGAGCAAAACTCTGAAAAAGGCTGACAAAAGGACTGCTGATGCTGTTGGAATCTGACCTCCCTACACTCAAAATGGATTTTTTGGAGCTACAGAACTTCAAATGGCGCGGTCTCAACGGCGTTGGAAAGTAGACATCCAGAGCTTTCCAGCAATATATAATCGTCCATACTTTATTTGGAAATTGATGACGTAACTTGGCGTTGAACGCCAAGTACATGCTGCTGTCTAGAGTTAAACGCCAGAAACACGTCATGATCCGGAGTTGAACGCCCAAAACACGTTATAACTTGGAGTTCAACTCCAAGAGAAGCCTCAGCTCGTGGATAGATCAAGCTCAGCCCAAGCATACACCAAGTGGGCCCCGGAAGTGAATTTATGCACTAATTACTTACTCATGTAAACCCTAGTAGCTAGTCTAGTATAAATAGGATAATTTACTATTGTATTAGACATCTTTTGACGGTTTAATCTTTTGACTGTTTAGTCTTTGATCATTCGGTCTTTTGATCATTGAGGGGGCTGGCCATTCGGCCATGCCTGAACCTTTCACTTATGTATTTTCAACGGTGGAGTTTCTGCACACCATAGATTAAGGGTGTGGAGCTCTGATGTACCTCAAGTTTCAATACAATTACTATTACTTTCTATTCAATTCTCTTTATTCTTATTCCAAGATATACGTTGCACAACACTTTGATGAATGTGATGATCCGTGACACTCATCATCATTCTCACCTATGAATGCGCGTGACTGACAACCACTTCCGTTCTACTTTAGGCCGGGCGCATATCTCTTAGATTCCCCAACAGAATCTTTGTGGTATAAGCTAGATAGATAGCGGCATTCATGGGGATTCGGAAAGTCTAACCTTGTCTGTGGTATTCCGAGTAGGATCCCGGGAATCCGGAAAGTCTAACCTTGTCTGTGGTATTCCGAGTAGGATTCCGGTATTGAATGACTATGACGAACTTCAAACTCATGAAGGCTGGGCGTGATGACAAACGCAAAAGAATCAAGGGATTCTACTCCAACCTGATTGAAAACCGACAGATGATTAGCCGTGTTGTGACAGAGCATTTGGACCATTTTCACTGAGAGGATGGGATGTAGCTATCAACAAGGGTGATGCCTCCAGACGATTAGCCGTGCAGTGACAGCGCATAGGACCAGTTTCCCGAGAGGATTAAAAGTAGCCATTGATGATGGTGATGCCCTACATACAGCTTGCCATGGAAAGGAGTAAGAAGGATTGGATGAAAGCAATAAGAAAGTAGAGATTCGAAAGGATTCTAGCATCTCCACACGCCTATCTGAAATTCCCACTATTGATTTACATAAGTATTTCTATCTCTTTTTTATTTTCTATTTATTATTAATTTTTGAAACCCATAACCATTTAATCTGCCTAACTGAGATTTACAAGGTGACCATAGCTTGCTTCATACCAACAATTTCTGTGGGATCGACCCTTACTCACGTAAGGTATTACTTGGATGACCCAGTACACTTGCTGGTTAAGTTGAACGGAGTTGTGTCCACACATAGTTGAAAAAGCAATGAATTTTACAAAATACAATAACAAAGGAATCACAATTTCGTCCACCAAGTTTTTGGCGACGTTGCCGGGGATTGTTCGAGTTTGGACAACTAACGGTTCATCTTGTTGCTCAGATTAGGTAATTTTCTTTTCAAAAATCTTTTTAAAAATTTTTCTTTTCTTTTTCGTTTTTCCAACTTTGTTTTCGAAAAAAATTAATAAGAATACAAGAAAATTAGAAAATCATAAAAAAACCAAAAATATTTTATGTTTCTTGTTTGAGCCTTGAGCTAATTTTAAGTTTGGTGTCAATTGCATGCTTTAGGAAAATTTTTCTTGCATTTTTCGAAAATTCCATGCATTCATAGTGTTCTTCATGATCTTCAAGTTGTTCTTGATAAGTCCTCTTGTTTGATCTTGATGTTTTCTTGTTTTGTGTTGTTTGTTGTTTTTCATATGCATTTTTCGTTTGTTAGAGTCCATGCATTAAAGATTTCTAAGTTTGGTGTCTTGCATGTTTTCTTTGCATAAAAAATTTTTCAAAACTATGTTCTTGATGTTCATCATGATCTTCAAAGTGTTCTTGGTGTTCATCTTGACATTCATAGTGTTCTTGCATGCATCTTGTGTTTTGATCCAAAATTTTCATGTTTTGGGTCATTTTTGTGTTTTTCTCTCTCATCATTAAAAATTCAAAAATCAAAAAAATATATTTTTTCCTTATTTTTCTCATAATTTTCGAAATTTGAGTTGACTTAGTCAAAAAAATTTTAAAATTAGTTATTTCTTACATGTCAAGTCAAATTTTCAATTTTAAAAATCTCATCTTTTTAAAATCTTTTTCAAAAATCAATCTTTTTCATTTTTTTCTATTTTTCGAAAATTTTTAAAAATCTTTTTCAAAATATTTTCAAAATCTTTTTCTTATCTTTTACATCATATTTTCGAAAATTAGCTAACAATTTATGTGATTGATTAAAAAATTTGAAGTTTGTTACTTTCTTGTTAAGAAAGGTTCAATCTTTAAGTTCTATAATCTTATCTTGTAGTTTCTTGTTAGTGAAGTAATTTCAAATTTTTAAATTAAATCTTTTTATCTCTTATCTTATCTTTTTCAAAAATTTTATCTTTTTCAAAATTTGATTTTAAAATATCTTTGCTAACTTCTTATCTTCTTATCTTTTCAAATTTGATTTTAATATATTTTTCAACTAACTAATTAACTTTTTGTTTGTTTCTTATCTTTTTCAAAACCATCTAACTACTTTTTCCTCTCTAATTTTCGAAAATATCTCATCCATTTTTCAAAAAATCTTTTTAATTAATTAATTGTTTTAAATTTTAATTTTAATTATATCTTATCTTTAATTTCGAAAATCATTAACCCTTTTTCAAAAATTAATTTCCGAATTCTCCCTCTCTTTTCTTATTCTATTTAATTATTTATTTACTAACACTTCTATTCACCTCTCTTCATCTAAAAATCCGAACCCATTCTTCTTCACTCTTCTCCCCTTTCTTCTTCTACTAACACAAAGGAATCTCTATACTGTGACATAGAGGATTCCTCTTCTTTTCTTGTTTTCTTCTCTTTCATATGAGCAGGAACAAGGAAAAAGGCACTCTTGTTGAAATTGATCCTGAACCTGAAAGGACTCTGAAAAGGAAACTAAGAGAAACTAAATTACAACAATCCAGAAACAACCTTTCAGAAATTTTTGAACAAGAGAAGGAGATGGCAGCCGAAAATAATAATAATGCAAGGAGAATGCTTGGTGACTTCACAAAGCCAACGTCCAAATTTGATGGAAGAAGCATCTCCATTCCTGCCATTGGAGCCAACAACTTTGAGCTGAAACCTCAGCTAGTTGCCTTAATGCAACAAAACTGCAAGTTTTATGGACTTCCATCTGAAGATCCTTATCAATTTTTAACTGAGTTCTTGCAGATCTGTGAGACTGTAAAGACGAATGGAGTTGATCCTGAAGTCTACAGACTCATGCTTTTCCCTTTTGCTGTAAGAGACAGAGCTAGAATATGGTTGGATTCACAACCCAAGGATAACCTGAACTCCTGGGATAAGCTGGTCACAGCCTTCTTGGATAAATTCTTTCCTCCTCAAAAGCTGAGCAAGCTGAGAGTGGATGTTCAAACCTTCAAACAAAAAGATGGTGAATCCCTCTATGAAGCTTGGGAAAGATACAAGCAGCTGACCAAAAGATGTCCATCTGACATATTTTCAGAATGGACCATATTAGATATATTCTATTATGGTCTATCTGAATTTTCGAAAATGTCATTGGACCATTCTGCGGGTGGATCTATTCACCTATAGAAAACGCCTGAAGAGGCTCAAGAACTCATTGATATGGTTGCAAACAACCAATTCATGTATACTTCTGAGAGGAATTCCGTGAATAATGGGATACCTCAGAAGAAAGGAGTTCTTGAAATTGATGCTCTGAATGCCATATTGGCTCAGAACAAAGTGTTGACTCAGCAAGTCAACATGATCTCTCAAAGTCTGAATGGATGGCAACATGCATCCCACAGTACTAAGGAGGCAGCTTCTGAAGAAGCTTATGATCCTGAGAACCCTGCCATGGCAGAGGTTAATTACATGGGTGAACCTTATGGAAACACCTATAACTCATCATGGAGAAATCATCCAAATTTCTCATGGAAGGATCAAAAAAAGCCTCAACAAGGCTTTAGCAATGGTGGACGCAATAGGCTGAGCAATAGCAAGCCTTTCCCATCATCTTCTCAGCAACAGATAGAGAATTCTTAACAAAACACTTCTAATTTAGCCAATCTAGTCTCTGATCTGTCAAAGGCCACTTTCAGTTTCATGAGTGAAACAAGATCCTCCATTAGAAATCTGGAGGCACAAGTGGGCCAGCTGAGTAAGAAAGTCATTGAAACTCCTCCCAGTATTCTCCCAAGCAATACAGAAGAGAAGCCAAAAGGAGAGTGCAAGGCCATTGATATAATCAATATGGCCGAATGCACAAGGGAGGAGGAGGACGAAAATCCTAGTGAGGAAGACCTCCTGGGATGTCCCTCAAGCAAGAAGAAGTTTCCTATTAAGGATCCAAAGAAATCTGAGGCTCATATAGAGACCATAGAGATTCCATTAAATCTCCTTCTGCCATTCATGAGCTCTGAAGACTATTCTTCCTCTGATGAGGATGAAGATGTGACTGGAGAGCAAGTTGCTCAATATTTAGGAGCTATCATGAAGCTGAATGCCAAGTTGTTTGGTAATGAGACTTGGGAAAGTGAACCTCCCTTGCTCATTAGTGAACTGGATACCTGGATTCAGCAAATTTTACCTCAAAAGAAACAAGATCCTGGCAAGTTTTTGATACCTTGTACCATAGGCACCATGACCTTTGCAAAAGCTCTGTGCGATCTGGGGTCAGGGATAAATCTTATGCCACTCTCTGTAATGGAGAAGCTGGGGATCATTGAGGTACAACCTGCCTTGTTCTCATTACAATTGGCAGACAAGTCATTGAGACAAGCTTATGGAATAGTGGAGGATGTGTTAGTAAAGGTTGAAGGCCTTTACATCCCTGCTGATTTCATAATCTTAGACACTAGGAAGGAAGAGGATGAATGCATCATCCTTGGAAGACCTTTCCTAGCCACAGCAGGAGCTGTGATAGATGTTAACAGAGGTGAATTAGTCCTTCAATTGAATGGGGACTACCTTGTGTTGAAGGCACATGGCCATCCCTCTGTGACAAAAGAGAGTAAGCATGAAGAGCTTCTCTCAGTTCAGAGTCAAGAAGAGCCCCCACAGTCAAACTCTAAGTTTGGTGTTGGGAGGCCACAACCAAACTCTAAGTTTGGTGTTAAGACCCCATATCCAAACTCTAAGTTTGGTGTTGGGACTATACAACATTGACTTGATCACCTTGTAGCTCCATGAGAGCCACTGTCAAGCTATTGACATTAAAGAAGCGCTTGTTGGAAGGCAACCCAATTTTATTTATCTAATTTTTATTTTATTTTATTTTATTGTTATTTTGTGTTTTATTAGGTACATGATCATGTGGAGTCACGAAAAAAATATAAAAATTAAAAACAGAATCAAAAACAGCAGAAGAAAAATCACACCCTGGAGGAAGCACAGGCTGGCGTTCAACACCAGTAAGGAGCATCTGGCTGGCGTTCAACGCCAGAACAGAGCATGAATCTGGTGCTGAACGCCAGAAACAAGCAACATTTTGGTGTTTGAATGCCAGGAATGTGCCTAGAAGAAAAGCTGGCGCTGAACGCCAGTAACAAGCATGAAACTGGCATTCAACGCCAGAAACATGCTTTACATGGGCGTTGAACGCCCAAAACGTGCACCACTCGGCGTTTAAACGCCAGAATGGTGTGCAAAGGCATTTTACATGCCTATTTGGTGCAAGGATGGAATTCCTTGACACCTCAGGATCTGTGGACCCCACAGGATCCCCACCTAACATATTCCCACCTTACCTCCTAATCCTATTTTACTCTTCCCTGATGAGCGGATAATTTGTACGCTTTTTGGCATTGTTTTTAGTATGTTTTTGGTAGTTTTAGTTGAGTTCTTAGTATATTTTTATTAGTTTTTAGTTAAAATTCACTTTTTCTGGACTTTACTATGAGTTTGTGTGTTTTTTCTGTGATTTCAGGTATTTTCTGGCTGAAATTGAGGGACCTGAGCAAAAATCTGATTCAGAGACTGAAAAGGACTGCAGATGCTGTTGGATTCTGACCTCCCTGCACTCGAAGTCGATTTTCTGGAGCTACAGAAGCCCAATTGGCGCGCTCTCAACGGCGTTGGGAAGTAGACATCCTGGGCTTTCCAGCAATATATGATAGTCCATACTTTGCCCAATATTTGATGGCCCAAACTGGCGTTCAAAGTCACCCTAAGGAATTCCAGCGTTAAACGCCGGAACTGGCACCTAGATGGGAGTTAAACGCCCAAACTGGCATAAAAGCTGGCGTTTAACTCCAATAAGAGTCTCTACACGAAAATGCTTCATTGCTCAGCCCAAGCACACACCAAGTGGGCCCGGAAGTGGATTTTTATGTCATTTACTCATCTATGTACACCTTAGGCTACTAGTTCCCTATAAGTAGGACCTCTTACTATTGTATTTTCATCTTTTGATCACTTTAGATCTCTAGATCATCTTTGGACATCTAGTTCTTAGATCATTGGAAGGCTGGCCTCACGGCCATGTCTAGACCTTGTTCTTATGTATTTTCAACGGTGGAGTTTCTACACACCATAGATTAAGGTGTGGAGCTCTGCTGTACCTCGAGTATTAATGCAATTACTATTGTTCTTCTATTCAATTCCGCTTGTTCTTTGTCCAAGATATCACTTGTTATTCAACCTGATGAATGTGATGATCCGTGACACTCATCATCATTCTCACTTATGAACAAAGTGACTGACAACCACTCTGTTCTACAAGCAAACAAGGCTCTAGTGTTTATCTCTTGGATTCCTGATACACGATGCATGGTTGATCGCCTGACAACCGAGTGCTCGCCTGACAAATGTGCCAGCCATTCCGTGAGATCAGAGTCTTCGTGGTATAGGCGAGAACTGATGGCGGCATTCAAGAGAATCCGGAAGGTCTAACCTTGTCTGTGGTATTCTGAGTAGGATTCAATGATTGAATGACTGTGACGTGCTTCAAACTCCTAGCAGGCGGGGCGTTAGTGACAGACGCAAAAGAATCGATGGATTCTATTCCGGCCTGACCGAGAACCGACAGCTGATTAGCCATATGCTGTGACAGAGCATAGGAACATTTTCACTGAGAGGATGGGAGGTAGCCACTGACAACGGTGAAACCCTTGCATAAGCTTGCCATGGAAAGGAGTAAGAAGGATTGGATGAAGACAGTAGGAAAGCAGAGAGACGGAAGGGAAGGCATCTTCATACGCTTATCTGAAGCTCTCACCAATGATATACATAAGTATCTCTATCTTATCTTTATGTTTTTATATATCATCTATACCATTTGAGTCTGCCTGACTAAGATTTACAAGGTGACCATAGCTTGCTTCATACCAACAATCTCCGTGGGATCGACCCTTACTCGCGTAAGGTTTATTACTTGGACGACCCAGTGCACTTGCTGGTTAGTTGTGCGAAGTTGTGTTTATGCCATGGTATTGAGCACCAAGTCTTTGGCGCCGTTGCCGGGGATTGTTTGTGTATGGACAACTGACGGTTCATCTTGTTGCTTAGATTAGGTATTTTTTTTTCAGAGTTCTTAAGAATGAGTTCTAGTGTTTCATGGTGATCTGTTGAAATCTGGCTGGCTGTGAAGCCATGTCTAATCTTATTGGACCGAGTTTTCAACTTATCATCACAAGAGCTTGTTGATTTCTATCAAACTTGCTATTGGAACAATGATCTGCTAAGGCTTGGCTGGCCATTGGCCATGTCTAGTGTTTTGGACCGAAGCTTTCTTTGAAAGCTTGGCTGGCTGTGAAGCCATGTCTAATTCCTGGACCGGAGTCTTAGACTAGCATTGCAATGATTCCTGGAAATTCAAATTGAGAATTCTGAAACCTTTATTTTCTATTTTCACATAATTTTCGAAAAAAGCACAAAAAAATTTACAAAATCATAAAAACCAAAAATATTTTATGTTTTTTGTTTGAGTCTAGTGTCTAATCTTAAGTTTGGTGTCTTGCATGCCTTGTTTATTTGATCTTGGTTCTATTTTCAAGTCAATAGTACAGGGGACTGAAGATTCAGAACATGCAGCAGAGGAATTACACAGAAAAAGCTGGGCGTTCAAAACGCCCAGTGAAGAAGGACAGACTGGCGTTTAAACGCCAGCCAAGGTGCCTGGTTGGGCGTTTAACGCCCAAAAAGGTAGTGCACTGGGCGTTAAACGCCAGAATGTGCACCATTCTGGGCGTTTAACGCCAGGATGGCACAAGGGGGAGGATTTTGTTTTCAAATCAATTTTTTTTCAAGTTTCAAAGTTTTTCAAAATCAAATATTTTTCAAATCAAATCTTTTCAATCAAATGTTTTCAAAATCAATTTCTTTCCTTTTTCAAAGATACTTACTAACAATTAATGATTTGATTGAACATTTCAAGTATACTGCCTTTTCTGTTGAGAAAGGTTTAATGTTTGAATCATATCTTTTCTTGTTAGGCAAGTCATTAATTTTAAAAAAATCAAATCTTTTTAAAATGTTTTTCAAATCATATCTTCTCAATCACATCTTTTTAAAAGCATAACTTTTCAATCATATCTTTTTAATCACATCTTTTTCAAAATAGTTTTCAATCATATCTTTTTAAATTCTAATTTCAAAATCTTTTTCAAAAATCACTTGATTCCTTTTCCACTTTTAGTTTTCGAAAATTATCAATCAATTTTTCAAAATGTTTTCAAAATCTTTAATTTTCGAAAACTCTCTTCCCCTCTTCTCACATCCTTCTATTTATGGAGTACCACTCCTTCTCAATGCACAATTCGAACTCTATCTGATTAAGTTCGAATTCTTCTACCTCTTTCTTCTATTTTTCTGTTCTTCTGACACCTCAAGGAATCTCTATACTGTGACATAGAGGATTCCACATTTTCTTGTTCTCTCTTTCATATGAGCAGGAGCAGAGACAAAGGCATTCTTGTTGAAGCTGACCCTGAACCTGAAAGGACCTTGAAGCGAAAGCTAAGAGAAGCTAAGGCACAACTCTCTGTAGAGGACCTAACCGAATTCTTCAAAGAAGAAGAACACATGGCAGCCGAAAACAACAACAATGCAAACAATGCAAGGAAGGTGCTGGGTGACTTTATTGCACCTACTCCCGACTTCTATGGGAGAAGCATCTCTATCCCTGCCATTGGAGCAAACAACTTTGAGCTTAAGCCTCAATTAGTTTCTCTAATGCAACAGAACTGCAAGTTCCATGGACTTCCACTGGAAGATCCTCATCAGTTTTTAGCTGAATTCTTGCAAATCTGTGACACTGTCAAGACTAATGGGGTTGACCCTGAGGCCTACAGACTTATGCTATTCCCTTTTGCTGTAAGAGACAGAGCTAGGATATGGTTGGACTCACAACCTAAAGAAAGCCTGGACTCTTGGGAAAAGCTAGTCAATGCCTTCTTGGCAAAGTTCTTTCCACCTCAAAAATTGAGTAAGCTTAGAGTGGAAGTCCAAACCTTCAGACAGAAGGATGGAGAATCCCTCTATGAAGCTTGGGAAAGATACAAACAATTGATCAGAAAGTGTCCATCTGATATGCTTTCTAAATGGAGCATCATAGTATTTTCTGATGGTCTCTCTGAACTATCCAAGATGTCTTTGGATAGCTCTGCTGGAGGATCTCTTCATCTGAAGAAGACGCCTACAGAGGCTCAAGAGCTCATTGAAATGGTTACAAATAACCAATTTATGTACACTTCTGAAAGAAATCCTGTGAACAATGGGACTAATCAGAAGAAAGGAGTTCTTGAGATTGATACTCTGAATGCCATTCTGGCTCAGAACAAGATATTGACTCAACAAGTCAATTTAATTTCTCAAAGTCTGTCTGGAATGCAAAATACACCAAGCAGTACTAAGGATGCTTCATCTGAAGAAGAAGCCTATGATCCTGAGAACCCTTCAATGGAAGAGGTGAATTACCTAGGAGAACCCTATGGAAACACCTATAATTCTTCATGGAGAAATCACCCAAATTTCTCATGGAAGAATCAAGAGAGACCTCAACAAGGTTTCAACAACAATAATGGTGGAAGCAACAGGTTTAGCAATGGCAAGCCTTTCCATCATCTTCTCAGCAAAAGACAGAGAATTCTAAGCAGAACCCCTCTGACTTAGTAA